>NC_058409.1:59890618-60190618 GCF_002201575.2 Neomonachus schauinslandi | reverse complement strand
TTTTCCCTTTTAAAGATGAACCTTTTTTTCTTTTCTAATATAGGCATTTATTTATTTATTTATTTATTTTTAAGATTTTATTTATTTATTTGACAGAGAGAGACACAGCGAGAGAGGGAACACAAGCAGGGGGAGTGGGAGAGGGAGAAGCAGGCTTCCCGCCGAGCAGGGAGCCCCATGCAGGGCTCGATCCCAGGACCCTGGGATCCTGACCCGAGCCAAACGCAGACGCCCAACGACTGAGCCACCCAGGCACCCCTCTAATATAGGCATTTAGATATATTTCCCTTAGCAGTATCTCATATATATTGATACATTATGTTTTCATTTTCACTTGGTTCAAAATTATTTTTTATCTCCATTTTGATTTCTTCATTGACCCACAGGCCTTTTAGAAATGTCTTATTTAGTTTCCAAAAATTGGGGGATTCTACATATATCTTTGGTATTGGAATTTCTTACTACAATTGGGGTATTGTCAATTTCTCTTTACTATTCTATCAGTGTTGCTTCAGGGTTTTTGAAACTCTGTTATTAGGTGCATAAACTCTTAGGATCATTATATCCATTTCATGGATTAACTCATATATCATTATTCAATGGCCTTCTTTATCCCATGTAATAATTTTTCGTTCTGAAATTCATTTTGTTTGAAGTTGGGCAATTTTGAGGTGTGAATGCAGGTCTACAAGAGGAAGGGAGTAGAGAATTAGGCCAGAGAGATAAGCAGGGTGTTTTGCTGTTCTTGTTTTAAAATATTTTTTATAATTCTATTTCATATCCTTTATTGACACATTACCTAGAACACTTTGTTATTTTAGTGGTTGCTTTAGGGTTTATAGTATAGGTTTTTATGGTTTAGTTTAGCAGAGTTTCTCAGTGGAGAGTGCTTACTGACATTTCAGACAGGAAAAATCGTTCTTGTTCTGAATTTTCCAAGCATTGCAGGATAATTAGCTTCTCTTCCCTATACCCGCTAAATGTCAGTAGTGCTCACTAGTCTCTCTGACAACCAAAAAAGGCCCTACACCCCATATGTCCAAAAAACCTTTAGGAGTGGGACCACCCCTGCTTGAGAACCCCTGAAAAGATGGAGAGTTGACAAAAGGTGTTAAACAGAGTGGTTTTGTAATTAGATCCTCTGTTCACTTTTTCTTTATTCTGATCCTCCTCCTACTCACTGCAAACTTAATATACAGAGGCTTATATATCATAATGTAAATAACTATGGGAGCAGTTCTTTCTGCTTTTAAAAGAAGGATGGACAAACATATTTCCAGTGTTGGGGTAACATTTATGTATAGAAAGAATTTGTATCACTGAATTGATTTTTCAAAAACTCTTAGAAAAGTATTATACAAGTGACACATGATCATTGGGGGCAAATTAGAAAACAGTGATCAATATGGAAAAAATAGAAATCAGTCATATTTAATCAACCAGGAACGACCAGTTAACATAGGCTGTGTATTCTTTCTGATTCAAACCTACTATTATATGTAACAATCCTTCCAGGTCAATAAATAATCATATTGTATGTTTAAATGATTGTTATATTCCATGATATGAATGTGCTATAATTTATCCAACCACTATAACATTTTAACATTATACCAATTTTTTACTATAAACAATTCCATTATGTGATAAACCTCTATGTACATCTGTTTGTTTTCTTAGATAAATTCCCAGAAATGGATCAAAAGGTTTTCATATTATAAGGCTTTAAAATATGTATTTTCAAAATTTTTTCCAGAAAGATTTTTCACCAAATAAGTGTGCCAGTTTGTTCATATCCTTAGTAAATACCGCTTTCTTTAAAAAAAATCTCTTTTAGGGCACCTGGGTGTCTCAGTCGGTTAAGCATCTATCTTCAGCTCCGGTCATGATCCCAGGGTCCTGGGATCAAGCCCGTCGGGCTCCCTGCTCGGCAGGGAGCCCGATGTGGGGCTCGATCCCAGGACTCTGGGATCATGACCTGAGCTGAAGGCAGACGCTTAACGACTGAGCCACCCAGGCGCCCCTCAAATAAAATCTTTAAAATAAATGATAAAAAATAAAAATCTCTTTTAAAACTGCTTAGCAACTGCTTATTAAAAAAAGTAACCAGACACTCAAATAGCATTATTATGTGCATTTACTTGAATATCTGTGGATCTGGATTTTTTTCCTGTTTCATATGTTTATTAATCATTTATTTCCACTTCTGTGAATTGGATTTTGAGCATTTTTCATCTTTTTCTTTAGATGGCATAACTACTTAGTCTTTGCCATATATAAATGTTGTCATTTGTCTTTCAATATTGTTTATGTTGCTTGCTTTAAACATTCTAAAGATTTTGATAGATAATGAAACATAAACTATCACCTTTTGCTTTATCTTTTGTTTTTCTTTAGATAGCACATATTTAACCCAAGGTTATCTAAATACGTATTCGTATTTGTTCTAGTAACTTATGATTTCATATTTTACATTCAACTTTTAACTCTTATAGAATTTATTTTGCTCTAAGTGATAGGATAGGCCTCTAACTTTGTACTTTCCCAAATTGTTGGCCATTTGTCTTACTCTCAGTTATTGAATATTTTATTTTTTCTTACTAATTTCAAATACTACTTCAGTCATATATCAGATTCCTATATAAATACTTGTGTTTGTTTTGGGATATTTTATTTGGTCATTTTTTTTGAATTTCAATTTTTAACTTACAAATTTGGTATATAAGAAAGTATATATATTATTTTATAGCTGGTCACCTTATTAAGTTTTCAATTAAATTTTTAAGTTTTAAAATTGATTCACTTGGAATTTTCAGGTAAAGAATTTCATTATCTAGAATTTTGCTACCTTCTGCCTATTTTCTATAACTGTTTTTTTTTTTCTTTTTTGCTTAATTGTATTGGCTAGGACATGTAGAGCAATATAAAATAATAATGGTTATAATGTTATCTTGTTATAAATTTTAACAGTAACTCTTTGATATTTTGCAAGTAATGGGATGATGTGTTTGAGACAGCTATTTATTATGCAGAGGAATTACATTTTTCTTCCTGTTTTACCAAAAATTTTGCTTTAATCAGCAATATTTCACCAAATGCCTTTTTAGTTTCTGTCAAGGTAAGATTTTATGAGATCTATTAATCAATTTTAAAAAAACTTTGAAAAGATCAACAAAATTGATAAACTTTTAGCCAGGTTTATCAAAAGAGAGAGAGAGAGAGTTCTCAAATAAACAAAATCAGAAGTAAAAGGAAAAAAATAATAATCCACACTACAGAAATACAAAGGATTTTAAGAGAATACTATGAAATATTATATGCCAACAAAATGGACAACCTAGAAGAAACTGATAAATTCCTAGGAATATATAACTTCCTAAAACTGAATCTGGAAGAAATGGAAAATTTGAACAGACCAATTACCAGCAATGACATTGGATCAGTAATCAAAAAACTTCCAACAAACGAAAGTTCAGGACTAGATAGCATCACAGGAGAATTCTACCAAACATTTAAATAAGAGTTAATACCTGTTCTTCTCAAACTATTCTAAAAAATAGAAGAGGAAAGAAAGCTTCCAAATTCATTCTAGGAGGCCAGCATTACTTGATACCAAAACCAGATAAAGGTTATACAAAAAAAAAAAAAAAGAGAGAACTATAGGCCAATATCTCTGAGAAACATAGATGAAGACATTCTCAACAAAATATTAGCAAACTGAATCCAACAATACATTAAAAAAATCATTCAGCACGACCATTCTTGGTGATTCTTGGAATGCAAGGGTGGCTCAATGTTCACAAATCAATCAACGTGATACAGCACATCAACAAAAGAAAGGATAAAAACCATAAGATCATTTCTATAGATTCAGAAAAAGCATTTGAGAAACTACAACACCAATTCATGATAAAAACCTTCAAAAAAGTAGGTTTAGAGGAAACATACATCAACATGATAAAGGCCTTACATGAAAACCCCACAGGTGACATCATACTCAATGGTGAGAAACTGAGAATGCTTCTCCTAAGATCAGGCATAAGATAAGGATGTCCACACTAACCACTTTTATTCAACATGGTACTACAATTCCCAGCCACAACAACCAGACAAAAAAAAAAAAAAAAAAAAAATTAAAGGCACCCAAATGGGTAAGGAAGAAGTAAAACTTTATTTATAGATGACATGATACTCTATAAAGAAAACCCTAAAGACTCCACCAAAAAACTACTAGAACTGATAAATGAGTTCTGTAAGGCCACAGGATATAAAATCAATGTACAGAAATCCGTTTTGTTTCTATACACTAATAATGAAGTAGCAGAGAGAGAAATTAAGAAAAACAGTCCCATTTACAACTGCACCAAAGCCAATATAATGCCTAGGAATAAACTTAACCAAAGAGGTTAAAAAAAAGACCTGTACTCTGAAAACTATAAAACATTAATGAAAGAAATTGAAGATGACACAAATGAATATTATTAAAATACCTATACCACCCAATGCAATCTACAGATTTAATGCAATCTCTAACAAAATACCAATGGCATTTTCCACAGAACTAGGACAAGTAATCCTAAAATTTGTATGGAACCACCAAAGACCCCACATAGTCAAAGCAATCTTGAAAAAGAAAAACAAAACTGGAGATATCACAATCTTCAATTTCAAGATATACTTCAAAGCTGCAGTGATCAAACAGTGTGGTACTGACACAAAAGAAGACACATAGATCAACAGAACAGAATAGAGAGCCCAGAACTAAACCCACAATTATATGGTAAATTAATCTTCAATGAAGTAGGCAAGATTATGGAATGGGAAAAAGACAACAACAAATGGTATTGGGAAAACTGGACAGTTACATGCAAAAGAACAAAACTGGACCACTTGCTTTCAACATACAAAAAAATAAACTCAAAATAGATTAAAGACCTAAATATGACACCTAAAACCACAAAACTCCTAGAAGAGAGCACAGGGAATAATTTATCTGATGTTGGCCATAGCAACATTTTTCCAGGTAGGTCTCCTTAGGCAAGGAAAACAAAAGCAAAAATAAACTATTGGGATTACACCAAAATAAAGTTTCTGCACAGCAAAGGAAATAATCAACAAAACTAAAAGACAACCTACTGAATGGGAGAAGATATTTGCAAATGACATATCCGATACAGGGTTAGGATCCAAAATATATAAAGACCTTATATAAGCTAACACCAAAAAACTAAATAATCCAATTAAAAATGGGCAGAAGACATGAACAGACATTTCTCCAAAGAAGATATCCAGATGGCTAACAGACACATGAGAAGATGCTCAACATCACTCATCATCAGAGAAGTGCAAATCAAAACCATAATGAGATATTACCTCACATCTGTCAGAATGGCTAACATCATAAACACAAGCAGCAACAGGTGTTGGTGAGGATGTGGAGAAAAAAGAACCCTCATGCATTCTTGATGGGAATGCAAACTGGTGCAGTCATTGTGGAAAACGGTATGGAGGTTCCTCAAAAAGTTAAAAATAGAATTACCATACAATCCAGAATTCCACCACTGGGTATTTACCCAAGGTATATGAAAACACTAATTCAAAAAGATATATGCACCCCTATGGTTATTGCAGCATTATTTACAAAAGCCAAATTATGAAAGCAATCCAAGCATTCATCAATAGATGAGCGGATAAAGAAGTGATGTGTGCGTGTATAAATATATATATTTATATATATGTATATAAGTATGTATATTATGTATATATATACATATATATTTATGTATATTATATATATGTATATATATATATATATTAAGGAGTGCACTTGTTGTGATGCGTACCAGGTGATACATGGAAGTCTTAAATCACTACAGTGTACTCCCGAAACTAATGTAACAGTGTATGTTAATTACACTGGAATTAAAATTTTAAAAATAAAAAATAAAATGGTGAATCATCTTTACATTTATAGACATTTTCCTAAACCAATACCTATTTTAAACATTGTGTATACATTAGGGCTTCTGAATTACTAATATTTATATAAGATTTTTGTACATATAAATAACTGAGCTAAAACTCTAGTTTCTTGTATGCTTTGTTGTATTAGGTACTGCTAGCTTGGAGTTACAGAACAGCTCTTAGGTTACCTTGAGTAATTATAAATACCTTTCTCAACTGCCTAACCCTCTTGTATATTTTAATTAAATCAAGCATATTTACAACCAAACCCTTAAAAGGAAAGAAGCCAAGTTATTTGTTTGTTTTTGACTAAAAGGCAAATGAGGAAGTGGATCCAAATAGCCCATTTGCCTGCATTCTGACCTGTGCTCTGGAGATAGAATCACAATTTTTTCCCCAAAATAGAAGGATCTTGTAATAGGTTTAATATTAATGACTTCTTCTGGACCCTGGCTTAAAATGTATAAAGCCATCTTTGATTCATGATATGTTAAACAAAAAACATACTCATTGTCTGAAACCTAGACCCGTCAATATGACTTTTTCTTCTTATTTTCAAGGGGGATAAAGAAGAATATTTGATTAGATAACCATAACAAAAACTTTAATTAGCCTACAGAATGTTATATTCTTGAATTTCATATTCCTGATGGAGAAGTTCATTTTTTTAAGTTGTTGAACAGCTTATGTGTCATTCGAATTATCCATTCCAGGAAGAATTGAATGAAATTTCCTTCTAAAGCTAGCTGGCCCATAAAGATGTTTTTCTTTGTGTTTGTTGAATTGCAGGCAGTTTACTACATCTGAAATGGAGTCCCATGTCCACTTATCTTTTAGAAATTCTTCCTAAATGTTTGGTTTATTGATGGTTCCCTTCTCTCTTTTGAATCAATAAGACATACATTTTTTTGTCTTTTTAATTTTTACTGTAAAAATGTGTCAATGGGACTTGGAGGGAAAGTGAACTCAAATTAACATGGAGAACCAGGTGTCTCTGTGTGGTGATTAGAGGGGTAGGAAAAAATTCACGATGGCACTTCTCACTAACACAGGTCCAAATTGGGTTCACTTTTTAATGTTCTTCCAGAGACACACACGTAATATCAGTGTACTCTCAAATTTTATGCCAGCAGTAACATTAGATAGCAACACTCAAGCATTTAAAAAGTTTTAAAAACTTAGTCTGACTTCTCTGCCCACCTCATCTATAAGGCAGCAGAGCTGAAAGGTGTCAAGGAATCTCCCAGCATCAACCTCAGGAGGCAGGCAGCACAGATGTGGGTATCTCCTGCCCTGTCTTTACTCGGGTTCTCCCAAAGACCCCAGCCTTTATTTCCTCTACGTGTTGGGCCTTGTAGGATTTGACTAAAGCAAAGTATACACACTGGGTATTTTATATTTATTTCTAGGATGGGAAAAAAATGAGGGGCTTCAGAATCACTCAAATATCATGTGGGCTCAAATATCATTTGTACTCTGTGTTGTGTAAACTTGGGCAGAATAAATGTAGCCTGGACTCAGGGATGAGATCTGCCTCCTATGGGGAGACATGCTTCTCACCTTTCTGCAGGTGCACAGATGGCCCTAATGATGTTTCAGCATCTTGAGGGCTTGCTGCTTTGAGATTTGTTGCAAGGGCATTACTATAGGCAGGGCGGGGGTGTGATTTCAGGTGCGGCGGCCTTGGGAAACACAGAAGAAAGACACTGTCCTGTAAGATGAGCAGTGCGGAACAGAGTCTCCCGGGAGCTTGGCAGCTCACTCTGGGGCCTTGGGAAAAGAGCAGCCATACTCTCGAGACCCAAAAAATACTTTCAGTCTCTCTCCAGGCAACTGGACTTGTGTCACGTAAACTGGGAAGTTCTCAGTTGCCTTCATTTTCTGTTATTGAGTTGGATCAGCAGAAGAAACTGATAAAGAGAGAGCAAGCAAAAAAGAGAAAGAGACAGAGAGAGAATAAGTATGCAGGAGGGAGCAGAGATGATACATGGAGGGAACTTCCTGATGGCACTTGACTCTGGTTCCAGTCTTTTCCGATGCAAGGGTGCATCTTGCCCTTAGGTTCCACAGATCGTCTCCTAATCCTTACAATAAATTTCTTTTTCTTTGAGTAAGCTAACACAGTTTGTTTCTTCTACTTACAATCAACAAACATAAGCACATGTGATATACCCTAAGGGATATACTGAAATGTTTGGAGCAAGGGGTCTTCTCTGTAGGGGGTTGAGGCCCATCAGCCAAGAGTATTTGGGAATTAATGTTAATGTGACTCATTTGTGCTCCTAGGCTGGTGGGGTCTAGGGACATCTAAGTTACACATTTAAAATAATATAAAAACCAGAAACAGGCTTTATTGCAAAATCCACATTGTCCATAATGTAAAAACAAATTAATTGCTCAGTTGCTTTCAACTGTTTCTGAGACCAGAAAGAAAATTTTCCCTGAAGTCCTCATAGAGGACATTCTGTACAATGTACTGGAAAGAAACACGATGCCAAGCAATCATACTTTTTAGTATATTTGTTCTTACATGCAGGTCCCTAGCTGGGATCTTTGCTTATTTTCTTAAAAAGATTTTTATTTATTCACTTTTGGAGAGAGAGAGAGAGTGAAGGGAGGAGCAGAGGGGGAAGGAGAGGGACAAGCAGACTCCACCCTGAGCATGCAGCCCGACTTGGGCCCAATCCCATGACCCTGAGATCATGACTTGAGCTGAAACCAAGAGTTGGATACTTAATGGACTGAACCACCCAGGTGCCCCTAGACCTTTGTTTTAAATGAGCAATGACTAAGACCAAAGTAAATAAAGGTTTCCCTCCGCTGGGTCTAGGCATTACTTCAGAATAAAAAATTACTAAAAGCTAGGCTTTAGAAATCAAACTTCTCAGGGAATTTACTAGACCTTCTGTTCATTAGAGTCAGGATGGCCACAAAAAAAAAAAAAAAAAATCTTTGGATTAGAATTATCCCTCACAGTAATAGAGTGCACATGAATAGAACAGGATCGGGCTGCTCAGGATGGACCTCATCCAAGAGGACTACAGGGGTTGATTTGGTTGTACCAGCGCTAATGATTAGTCTTGGAAATGTGTATAAAAATTCCGTCTGTAATTCTTAATCTCAGGAAACAAACTAAGGGTTGCTGGAGTGGTGGGGGGTGGGAGGGATGAGGTGCCTGGGTGATAGACATTGGGGAGGGTATGTGCTATGGTGAGCCCTGTGAATTGTGTAAGACTGATGAGTCACAGACCTGTACCTCTGAGACAAATAATACATTATATGTTAAAAAAAAAAAAAAGATAGTAGGAAGGGGAAATTGAAGGGGGGGAATCGGAGGGGGAGACGAACCATGAGAGACTATAGACTCTGAGAAACAAACTGAGGGTTTTAGAAGGGAGGGGGTGGGGGGATGGTTTAGCCTGGTGATGGGTATTAAGGAGGGTACATATTGCATGGAGCACTGGGTGTTATATGCAAACAATGAATCATGGAACACTACATAAAAAAATAAAATAAAAATTAAAAAAATTTTGTTTGTGGATTTTTCTACGAATGGCCAAAGATTTAATAGATTAAATATATTCAACCTTTCATATCAGTGTGTGTGTGTAAAAATCACAACTGGGCAAACCGAGTTATTTTCTACTTTATCCTTTGAAATTTATCCTTTCAAATTTAGCCTATCTTTTTCTCTCTCTTGCTCACTTGCTTTATCTAGCTATCTAACATTAAAATGATACATGGTAATGGATACAATTTAGATCATTCAGAAGAGGACAAATTTGATAATTAAAAGTCCTCCAACCACTGTCCTCATCTCTATGTCCACTTGGTAGAGCAAAGCAGTTTATAGCTTGTTATGTTTGTTCAAAAAAAAAAGGAATGCATTTATTAGCACAGGTGTGTGATTAAAACCATTCTCCGTCATACAGTGACAGAGAAAGTTACTCATAATGTTTAATATTGCAGACCAACATATATTATATATACCCATTCTTATAGCAATAGCAACATGATAGTATATACATAAAATAAATTCGAAAAAATAACATACCACACTATGAATAGTGCTTATCCCTTGAGAGGCTGATGATACCAAGGACTCACTAGTTCTGTTGTGAATGGATACCCCAACATGCATGTATTTTTTAAAGTACTTTTTTAAAGGTAAGTACAAAAAATAAAATGCACTGCTGATTTGGGGGAAACAGGACAGGCCATACCTTTTCTTTTTTCAAAAATGAATGTTTCCTAATTTTCACTGATTTGCTTCTTGTGACTCTAATTTCTAATTTGATTCTTTGTTACTCCTGATTCCAATTACCGTAATAATCCTCTTCATCTAATGAAGATATATAACAACTCTTTGCCATTGATACCCATGTATTCAGATGTCTGCTAATGTCTCAGCAGATAAGATATGAGTAAATTAACTGTCAGAATTACGTTTTATGACAATTGAACTCTGGCCCTGATCTTCTATCATATATTATCCCACCTATAAATCACATCTTTATAGTAGTACCCCACATACCTTTTTTTTTTTCCAGAAAAATAATGAGCTATGCAAACACTTGTAAAGAAAGAGATTGTTCCCAGAGTAATCTTACAACTGATCCATCACAGAGAATCTCTCATTTTGTAGCAGAGATTTTGAGACCTGTGAATGTGAAGGCTGCGCCACCCTTAAAAGAGGAAGAATATAAATATCTTCTCCCTAGGAAGTGAAGCTCATAATTTTCTACTTGAATATAGGCCTTGGGCAAGTTCTTTAAGACCCTACATTTCCTTCAAGGAAGGAGTGAAAGGCTAACAAATTGGCAATCCCAAAATTAAAATTAGAGCTCTCACAAGTACACCCTGTCCCTTCCATTGTTCCTAATTGTTGAGTATAACAGCTAAATAACAGTTTCAGCGTCTACATCATGTTATTTAGGGTTCAACCATAATTCCATTCCTAATTTCAATTACCATAATAATCCTCTGGTAGAACAACTTTCTAAAAGTCAAAAATCAAAGCAGTTTCTACTGAAAGCTTTCAGGGTTGGCTAATTATACAAATCAACATTTAGCCCATTGGTGTATATGATTTTATTTGCACTAACAGTCTTGTGTGGCTCTTTGCTCATTCAGAGTACTTAGGAGGGAATCAGGCTGAGATCTGGAGAGTATCAACAATGGCAAAGTTGTTCTGGGGGAGATTCCTTTTTTCCTCTACTTCAAAATTAAACTTAAGTGGTTAATGAGAAGGAAATGCAGTCGTGCATTTGTTATTTTCTGTTATCCTGACCTGTGTATCCACTGTGTATCTCCTAGTTGTACTTTTGATAAGGGATGGAAAGAGTCTACAGAGTTTCCAGTTTGGGGTACTGACAGAAGATCTTTTTCTTAGAGCACAGTTCTCTTCCCCTAACTTCTGTCTGGGTACCAAGTGGTCACATTCTGTGTTGGTGTTTTACCCAGTCCCTCCCCTCTAGAACAAGTGGATTGACTATACATTTTATAAAAAGCCAATAATCCCAGCAAAGAGGAGACATTCTAGCTCTAATTTAAAGGACACTTGTTAGGACAGTGATACTACAGTGTTCTTATCAATAGAGATGTTCTGTTGGCTTGATGGATCATCAAGGTCTTACTTGAGCATGCCTTCCATCACAGACTGGATTGTCAGTGTGGTCTATATTCTCTAACCTGCATAACTTCAACCCTCTTTGGTTGTTTGTTTGCTTTATGAGGCCATATTTTAATTTGGTCAGATAAAAAGATACCACTTGAAGTAACCCTAGCCACTTATACATTGATTAGTTGGAGAACATGATAGAATTATTTCTCCAATCTCTGGAACAAAAAGGGATGATGAAGCCTGCTTTAGGCTGATTCAGACCACAGAGAACATCTGGGAGTATTTGTGTCCATAATAATATCAGTCGGAAAGACACATGGCATGACATGGTACCCTGGGGTTTAGATTATACAAATCATGTGAAGATCTATACAGTCTAGAGGAAAATTGTGATGCTGTTTTTATCTGTGCCCGAGATACTTCTCCATTATCTCCTTAAGTTTGTAAGCTGTTATGCATTGAGTGTGTTCCTCCAAAATTCATATGTTTGGAAATAAGGCCTTCAAAGAGGTAATTAAGGTTAAATAAGGTCACAAGGAGAGGCCCTGGTCCAATAGGGCTAGTGTCTTTATAAGAAGAGTAAGAGACATCAGCAATGTTCACACACAGAGAAAAGACTCTGTGGGGACACAGCAAGAAGACAGCCATCTGCAAGTCAAGGAAAAAGGTCTTGGGAGAAGCCAATCCTTCAGACACTTTGATCTTGGACTTCTGGTCTCCTGAACTGTGAGAAAATAAATTTCTGTTGTTTAAGCCACCCAGTGTGTGGTATTTTGTTAAGGCAGCCCTAGAAGTCTAATACATGAATCAAAGCTATTTCCTTAGTTAGCAAGGACCACTTCTAAGAGCAATGTGCAGGGGAAGTATGGCATTCAGACATTTTATTTTATTTTATTTTATTTTATTTTTATTTATTTATTTATTTTTTGGCATTCAGACATTTTAAATGTTAGTGGTGATCAGACAGTGTGTGTGTGTAGTCAGGTATCTTAAATCATGCAGTATCTTTCTATCTACAATGGGAAAAAAAGAAAGCTTGCAGTTTTGGGGGTATCGCTGAAAAAACTTAGACCTGGGTGGCTTAGATGGTTAAGTGACTGACTTCAGCTCAGGTCATGATCTCAGATTCCTGGGACTGAACCCCACATTGGTCTCCCTGCTCAGCAGGGAGTCTGCTTCTCCCTCTGCCCCTACCCCTGCTCATATTTTCTCTGTCTCTCTCTCAAATAGATAAATAAAAAATCTTTAAAAAAAATGAAAACACTTAAAGTAGAACAAAATATAACAGGACAATATTTGCTCTCATGTGTGATCCATAACTATGCAAGATGCATGGTGCTATGTTGTTACATTGCTTCAAGGACACAGCTAACAGAACTCCCCAGGGTATTGGTAGTACATCACTAGTTACTGCTAGTATGTTAGAGACTGGGAATAGCACTGAACTAAATACCATAATTTGGAAATAAAGCCCAAGGAGAGAAAACCTATCTTTGACACACCTTTAAAAAAAATGAGTTAGCATAGCAAATTCAAGCAAATGCAGGAATAAACCCTCACTTCTGTTAGCTATAGTGCATTCTTACTAGGGAACCTAGATTCTGGGTCTAGACATGAGAGTTTTGTTGAGGTTTCCCTTTAATAACCCAGGCCTGTGTGACAACATCTGTATAGTTAACTACACTGTACTGGCTCTGGTTTTTGTTTTTGTTTGTTTACCATATTTTTATGATAAAATTAGTATGGTTTGGGCCAGTATTTTTAATTAGTTCTCATTTCTTTTCTTTTTTTTTTTAAGATTTTATTTATCTTAGAGAGAGAGCAAGTGAGAAGGGGCAGAGGGGGAAGGAGAGAGAGGAAGAATCTGAAGCAAACTCCACACTGACTCTAGAGCCCGATGAGGGCCTTGATCCCATGACGGTTGAGATCACCACCGGAGCTGAAACCAAGAGTGGGGCGTCCAACCGACTGAGCCACCAGGCGCCCTGAGTTAGTTTTCATTTCTTAAAAGTGCTCTCCATGACAAAACATTGAAAGCATCAACTAACCCAATTCCTGAAACTTTTAATCTGAATTTTTTTTTTTTTTTTTTTTTTACAATTACAAGTACAGAATGTAGTCAAGAACTGGCTGATCTGTTTATAGCTCTTAGCCATGGCTTAAGTGTTAACTTAATTCTATCTTTTAAGAGAGAACTAAAGTATTTTCTTTTTTTTTTAAGATTTTATTTATTTATTTGACAGAGAGAGAACACAAGCTGGGGACAGAGGGAGATAGAGGGAGAGGGAGAAGCAGGCTCCCTGCTCGGAGCCCAATGTGGGGCTCAATACCAGGACCCTGAGATCATGACCTGAGCCAAAGGCAGACACTTAACCAACTGAGCCACCGAGGTGCCCCGACCTAAAATATTTTCTATCTTTATTCTTATGGAGCAAACACCTCTCAAGCACCTGCTGTTATCCGTTTTCTTTCAGAAAAGACAATGCCTTAAAGGGACTTCCACAGTATTTCTTTCTAGAACAAGTGGGTAGAGAAAAGAGACAAGGTATGGAAGAGGGCATGACAATTATCATAAAGATAGTTGAGCAGCAAGTGGGTTGTGAGCTTCTGTGTGGAGGGCACCTATAAAAGCCTAGAGGCACTACAACTTCAATGCTTAGGATGAGACTGGCGGAATCCCAGTCTTTTTTGGGAGGGGGGATGACTCTAGGTCTATCCACTGATTATTTGCAAATCTCCCCTTCAGCATATATATAGTATGCACTATGTACTGATAATAACACTTTATATCTTTATATTCCTTAGTGTTTTCATTCTTTGCCACCTCCAAGGTCCTCCCATCTGTCCAGTAGGGCTCAGATTCTGACCCCCAATTATATATCCTAGTCCTGGTAAGTCTTCTAGTTGACTCCCCTTTAAATCTACAGAACTTAATTCTGAGCATCACTCTTCAGATTCTTCATTACTCTCAGAGAAGGTGAAACATTAAATTCCTGACACTCCCACCCTGATGTAAGCCTTAAAACCAGCCAAAGAGTGTCACTCTTGTGCATAGTGTGAGACTCAGACAGCAAGAATCATGGGATGTGATAAAATCAGATTTGGTCTACAAAGAAGTATGGTTATCTGGGTTGTAAGGTTAAGATGGTTAAAATGGTTATGGGGAAATTCTAGGGTTCTAAAAGTCTAGAATAATGTTTCTCAAACAGGAGTCTGAAAGAACACTAACAATAGTTTTTTAAAAATTCTGTGTTTTGCATTCAACAATGAGCTAAAATAAAATTCATGGAAGCCTATTTTACTATTCAGAATGATTACAGCTGAACAACACCATGTAATTTTAGTGCTTCAGTTGTGTTTTTGTCAACTTTCTTAATGGCGCCAAAAGTAGCACATTTTTGTTATGTGCTAGTTAGAAAAAGAACAAAAGATAACTTAATTTAGAAATGATGGCTTCCCACTAAGTAAAGAACAAATTACATCATTAGGCAGAATTTCAAATTGAAAAGAACTTGGAAGGAAAATTGAATCTTCAAAAGGCCTACAGAGGTGTTGGCATGTGATTCCTCTGCTTGTCTCATGAATGGTGACTTCATTTCCATAAAATATAGTTTGTCACATAATCTGTTAATTTCAATTTTATTTTGTTGTTTCCATAATTCTGTTTATAGTGATTTATAAATCTGCTTTGATTTTATAGTTGTATCACAACTATGAGAAAACAGCTTGCAATTATTTTTTTCGTATGTGCACAATTAATATTATAATGAAAAATTATAGTTAACACTGATGGTTTATGACATTTTTTTTTCATTTAAAATGCTATGTTGTTGAAATTCAAGCAATACTGACTTAGATGCACTAAACCTATTCCTCAAAGTAATGGTAAACCAAACAGAAACATTAACTATTTTTAAATGATTCCTTTTTTTAAAAACTAGGGGCGCCTGGGTGGCTCAGATGGTTGAGCGTCTGCCTTCAGCTTGGGTCATGATCCCAGGGTCCTGGGATCGAGCCCCACATCGGGCTCCTGGCTCAGTGGGGAGCCTGCTTCTCCCTCTCCCTCTGTCTCTCTCCCTGCTCATGCTCTCTCTCTCTCTGTCTGTATCTCTGTGTCTCAAATGAATAAATAAAAAATCTTAAAAAAAAAACCTAATCTAATGAATAAGAAAGATGTTTAAAAATGTTTAAATGATATAAAAGAAAGGTCAGTCATTTGTTTATCATTGTCAGAAACTTCTTCTGATCTGATAATGATATATATGAATGACTCAGAAAGTAAATTACCATGAATTATGAAACCATGGAGTTGTCAGCAATTAAAAAGCAACAACAAAAATAATAGCAATCCCATGAAATTAGTTATTTAGAGGTAAATGCTGCAAATGCATACTGTGAATGAGGAGAATAATACGTTTATTTAGACTGTATATGTTATTTCCTCCTATAAACAATGCAGAATTGATGATTTCTTCTCTCTTCCCCTTCCCGTCCCAACTTCTACCACCCAACTTAATAATAACATTATCTTCCCTACATGTTAATTGTTACTGTTAAATAGACTTAACTTCCACTTATTTTAAAAGGATCAGTGAGGAAATTTACTCTAGTATCCTCCTTCCTTTTCTTTTTCTCTCCTAATTTTTCTTATCTGTATCATTTCCACATTGCCAGCACTTATAAAATTTATATTTTATTTGGTCCCATTCAGCTATACATTTGTTTTAGATTCTGTATTGCATTTAAATATACTCTGTGATCACCACCAACTCTTTTGCCATAATTTCTGAATCATCACTGGCTCAAGTTTGTTCTGTAGCAGTTTTATCAAGAAAGACTTTGGGAAACAGTATTTCCTGGGTTCCTGAATGTTAAACTGCTTGTTTGTACCCTTTATACTGAAGGATAGCTTGTCCTTGTCTCACAATTTCTTTCCCTGAGAATCTTATAGGTATTGTTTCACTACCTCTGACATTGAATAAAGGTATAGAAAAGTCTGAGGACCATCTAACATTTTTTCCTCTTAGAAATTACCTGATTATTTTGCTTACGATTGTTTCTGTATCTTTAAAATTCAATATGCTTACTGAATATGACTGGGTGTTGACCATTTTGTGTTAATATTCCCTAGCACACATGTACTCTTTCAGTACATAGTTTTAAGTCATCTTCCATTTTAGAAAGGTTTTCTTGAATATCTTCAGCTATGAGTTCTGTTCCATTGGATTGCTGCCCCCCCCACCCCACCCCCTTTGACGGCTTCCAAAGACTGTTCAATTTCCTTTCCCTGTTTGTAAAGCTATACATTTCCCCCCACTTTTTTCATTCCCATCCTCTAAGTTCCCTACTTGCCTTTTGCATTCTGTTCCCCCATGCTTCTTCCACTTTTTTTTCTTGTTTATACTTCTGCTTTGTAATTTTCCTTCATAGAGAAAATTGATTTGTTAAATTTTTAAATTCCCAATGAAACATTTGGCTATAACTTTCATTCGCTTTGTGGCAACATTCTTCATAGTTGGAGGTTTGTTTGCTATTTTCTGTATCTTTTCTTACATAATCTTGGTGTCAAGAATGTGTCGATTCCTTTTATTAATTTATAGTTTGGGTTTTCCTAAGCAACTTTTTTTTTTTTAGATTTTATTTATTTGAGAGAGAGAGACAGAGATAGTGAGAGAGAGAGAGGACAAATGGGGAGGAGAGGGAGAAGCAGGCTCCCCACAGAGCAGGGAGCCCGATGCGGGACTCGATCCCAGGATCCTGGGATCATGACCTGAGCTGAAGGCAGACGCTTAACCCACTAAGCCACCCAGGCGCCCTCATAAGCAACTTTTTGCAGGAAGTTTCTGCAGGAGAAAATGTACAATGGTAGTCTGTCGGGCTTCCTAATGTAGAGCTCTCTCCTAACCATCCCGCTTCCTCAGAGACAGACTTCTTTCTTCCAATATGGCTTAGCTGGGTATTTGGTATGTAGCCCTGCCTTCTGTACTTCTCTCAAATTAACCAGGTCCACGAGGACTTCTGCTGCCCTCCCAGCTCACACAGATCCTCCATGCATTGCTGCTCACATGGATACAGCTTTCCCTCTTCTCGGTGAACCTCTCGCTTGCAGGGAAGTGTATTTTTCTGAAATCTGCCTGTCATCTGGTAATTCTCTTTGCTTCTTTCCTCATGTTTTACATGGGGCTTCTGCCTGGTCTTGGCTGCTTTGGGTAGCCTTTACACTTATTTTGGAAACTGTCATTTAAGTCTGCTACCTAGTTTGCCAAAAATGGAGTTTGTGGGTTCTTTTGGTATTTCTTGCTTCTTCTGTTTGATTTCCAAGAGTAGAAGAGGAAAAATACTAACACATCCATGTTAATACTAGAAGTTCCTCTAATTCAAATTTAATTTGCTTTAACTTGACCTTATACAGTGATGTTTCTTTTATTAAAACCAAACAGGTTTGGTTGACTAGAGAGGATGTTGTCTGAAGAGAAACTGCTTATAGCATTGCATGTATGAATGTGTAGAGAAAAAAAAATGTTACATGAAAAACAACCTTGGGAATTATTGTTTGGAAATGACTCCATTAAACATAATTATTTAGAGAATTTGGTTTCCAAAATAATTTTATCTGGTGACACTATACGATTAGAAAGCATTTTAGTAAGATCAAGAATAGAATTTACATGTAAAAACCAGAAGAAATTATGCCTATGGAGACCACTCTTTGGGTTTTCTGAAGGGATAAGGCAAAGTTGTTATTGCTGCTTCTTTAATAAAATTTGCTGTGGATTAGTTTGACCACATTTAAGACTGTAGCAAAAGTCTGTGGCTTTCAGATATAATCTCACTAAGCCCATACATTAAAATATTTCATTTTAGAAAATTTTACTTTAATGAGGTCTATATTATCTCATGAGGAAGGGAGAACATATGCTTATAAAAGTTCGAGGGATGCCTAAGACTTCTCTGTGTAATATACAATGTAATGAAAATATCCAGAGGGCTTTGAGTATAACGTATATAACAGACAGTGTTGACTTTGAATAGTAAAACATAGCCTACAAGAAATGAGATTTTCCAATGTCTTGAAAAATCCAGTTTTTGCTTGGATGGACCTAAGAAGGTGAAAGAGAAAGAGAATCCAGAGAGAAAAAGTATTTTCTCTCTTATCTGAAGGAAAAATAAAAAGATGATTTGAAGAAATGTTTCCTCCGGGTTTATACTATGAAGTGAATGTTTGTGTCCCTCTTAAATTCATATGTTGAAATCCTAACTCCCAAAGTGGTGTGATGGTATTAGTAGATGGGGCCTTTGGGAGGTGTTTAAATCATGAGGTTGGAATCCTCATGAATAGGTTTAACGTGCTTATAAAAGAGGTTCCAGAGAATCTCTAGCCCCTTCCATCATGTAAGTATGCAAGGAGGAGTAAACCAGTCAGAAGGGAGCCCTTACCCTAACAAGCTGGTACCCTGATTTATCTAACCAAATCTCTGTTAAGGAACATCTAGGTTATTTCCAAGTTTTTAAATTATATTTTTGTAATACAAACTTTCTCATTTGTATAAATATTTATGAAAGTTAAATTCCTACAAGTACATTGCTAGATCAAATGGAGTATGCATACATTTGAGTTTTAGTCAACATTGCAAGATTGTTCTATCACAATGTGGGAAAGGCATTTTTTTGGCTGGAACAAGTGAGGTGTAGGTAAGAAGGAAATTAGATCAGGGAAAGACAGAAAAGGATCAGAGAGGCACAGAAAAGCTAGATCGTGCAGGCCTTGTAGGTCATTGTAAAGACTTTCACCATCAATCTTTTTAATCTTTTTGCTTCTGCCAATCTGAGACGTAAAAGAGGATTTCTTATTATATATGCATTATCCATTGTATGTTTTATTATCTAAATTGCCCACTTTGCTCATGATTTCTATAGGATTATGCATCCCATTCTTTTTGATTTGTAAGATAATATTTTAGGGGCAGCTGGTGGCTCAGTAGGTGACTAAGTAGGTTGAGTGTCCGACTCTTAATTTCGACTAAGGGCAAGATCTCAGGGTCCTGGGATGGAGCCCTGCATCAGGTTCTGTACTTAGCGGGGAATCTGCCTCTCTCTCTTTCTTTCCTTCTCTCCCTCTGCTACTCCCCCTGCTTGTGCTCTCACTCTATCTTAAATAAATAAATAAATCTTAAAAAAATATTGAGAGTATGAACTCTTTGTCTCATATGTCAGCACAGTTTCATTCTTAATTTTTTTCTTTCTAAAAGATCTTTAAGAAGTTTTCTGTACTTGTAAATTACATTTAAAATATACCTTTGCAAATTAAAGAGCATTTCAAAGCTACTATTTGCTTTGCCATGTTTGTCAATCATAGTATCTGGTACCTAGTAAATTCTTAAGTATTTTTTAAAGCTTATTTATTTATTTATTTAAGCAATCTTAATACCCAACGTGGGGCTCTAACTCATGTCCCTGAGATCAAGAGCCGAATGCTCTTCTGACTGGGCCAGCCAGGCACCCCAATTCTTACATGTTTTTTAAATTAAATTAACACGTGGATTTGCTAAATCCTTAATCACTGGTGAGGTTTAGCCTTTTGGCTATTTGTGGTAGACAGAAAAATATCCTGCTCCCTCCCCCCCACCAAACACCCAAAATTTGTGATTATATTACCTAAAGAAACTGTATTTGTGATTCAGTTAAGGATCTGAGTTGGGGAGATTATCCTGCATTTTTCAGCTGGGCCAGATGTAATCATAAGGGCCCTTGTAAGAGGGAGGCAGAATGGTCAGACTCAGAAGGAGATGTGACAACAGGTGCACAGGTCAGAGATGAAAGATATTTGATAACGTTATGCTGCTGGCTTTGAAGATGGACAATGGGGCCATGAGTCAAGGATGCCAGTAGCCTCTAGAAGCTAGAAAAGGCTAAGAAATGGATTTTCTGTAGAGCTTCCAGAAGAAACACAACTTTGCTAGCTGTTTACACTGCTGACTTCCAGAACTCTAAGAAATAAATTTGTGCTGTTTTAAGCTTGCAGCAGTTTCTTAATGCAGCTATAGGAAACTGATGTATTGTTCTATTACTGACTTGTATTAATAACCTCTCCAAGTTCTTGGTTTATCAGTTTCTCCATTTGTAGGGTAGAACTTCTATGATATTTCACTGGTCCTTAGGTTCCTTTCAGATAAAACCCTCAGGGATTGTATATTTTGTCTAATGAAGCAGAATTCAGATTTGTCACTCTTCTGACATTCTCTCTCATAGGGAGGGGACATCATACTCACTTTAATACCCTCAGGGAATTTCTACCACATGTTAGTTTGGCTCTAATGTAACTTGCATTCTCTGCTTTGCTTAGTTAATGAAAGCCATGTAGAGTCGTGATCATAGGGGATGAGGAACTCCGCCATCCCAGCATTAAGTTGAAGTGAGTACATGCAGTCTTGGCGAGGACAAAGAAGTGGTGCAATCAGTGAAGACGGCTCGTGGTGGAAGCTCTGGACACACACTGATTTCCCAGTGCTCCAAGGGCTTTTGTTGGGAGTTCGCTGGCTGTGTGAAATTATTTCATAGGCTCTACAACTAGATTAGGAGTTTGCAGATGGAGATAATGGTACAGAGCCCACATTTAGTAGATCCCAACAGCTTGTTTTTCATTGGCAGGCAATAGGTCTGGGATGAACTATCCACGGATGCCCAGTCTCCTTTGTGGTCCGTTCAGGGGCGCCCAAGCAGCAGTTTGTCACCATGTAAAACGCATGACTTTTAGAGGGACTGAACGTGCTACCTGGCCTTATTTGCACCACGAACTAAGATGAATGAATGGATACACTGTGTAGACAGATTATAACGGTTGAGGCACTGAGCAAATAAGCCTGAATATATCTCAGACACATGTAAGATGGGGAATGTAAACCCACACACTGCCATAAATACCACGATTCTTTGATTAAATTTTTAAGGTTATAGTAATCAGGATACATAATGAGGATATCATTATGAAAAGTTACCTTCTTAGGACAAGAATAATCTCTTGGTTAAAATGACAGGACTATGAAGTTAAATACAAAATACTTTCCTGTACTTTTCCACTGAAAGCCTCAAGGGATTTAGAATGAGTTTTCTATTCTATTGCACATAGTTACACATCCATGGTTGGATCCAAGACATCTAATTGCTGTTCTTTCTGATCGGTTGGGCAGGCTTGGCTCCAGCTACCTATATGACTGCCTTGTGGAGCAGGCACCAGATTTATCTGTCTTGCTCTTTATTGGCAGTTTCATGTGGTCTAACTGAGTTGTACAGGCTGAATGTTTCCATGTTCCCCTAAGAGTCCTGAATGAATAAACAACTGAACACACCAAGCTAACCATTAATTTATACTGGGGACCACCGCAAAATATTGTAAAAATAAAAAGTGATATTGTGCAATATAACTCGACGGCTGCTGATTTATGAGAAATTTCACACTATAATTGGGACAGTTGAATGTACTAACTTATGAGGTTCAACACAACTACAGTTTTCTGTTTCTCTCATCTGTTGGACAAACCATGTATTTCTCACAGGAACAGTATTAGTTCCTTTGGTGCCTGCACTCAGAGGCCACATTTGCGGCTGGTTAGCATTTTTGCCAAAAGCTTTGTTGAAATAAAATAGACCATTCTCTAATCTGTGTGGAAATTGTGGGGGTGGGAAGAAGGAGTCCTTTCTTACTAGGGAAAAAATAACTAACTTTGCTTTGGTTTCAATACAGTATTCATTTCTTATTTGACTCATGAACAATTCAACGTACACAGCTTATTCAGTTTGAAATACTGTTTGGTTATAGGGTATTATGAAAAAGAAATAACATTAATAATTCATTGACTATATCCATTTATATTATTAAAGAACACATATATATTTTTTTAAATTGCCTTCTTTCTGTTCAGTGTTTATTTACCAAAGAATACAACGATGTTTAGAGGGATCCTTATCCAATCCTAAACCAGTGTAAACACTTTCTGAGGATAATCAATTATTTGGGGAGTCTTACAGGCTACCATTCAATGGGCCATTGGAAACAATTTCCTCCTCCTCACCATTTCATCTTATTAACTATCACCTCCTTTGAGTGTTTATGGAGGATGCTTTGTGCATGGCTTGGGTTCGGGTGATGGACGTCTTTAGCTAATTAAGTAGCACTCTGTTCCTTACAGAAGAATCTCAATGAAGTGCTCACTGAACCCTGCTCTGACAGGCGTGTGGTGTGGAGCAAAGAGCACCCAAGTAGGAGCCAAAGGGTGAGGTGCTCATCCTAGCTCCTGTCCTGGTCATGTGATCCTATGTGCATCTCTTTCCCATTAGTGTGGTGATAACACAAGTGGTCAGATACCAGCACAGGGTGATGTGTGATGTAAATTAGATCAAGAATGTGGGAGTGCTTTGTGGGCCATAGTGTGCTGGGCAAACATGAAGTGTTCCTGGTATCTGACTGCATGGAGGCCCTGCTCTGACTGATCCAAGTCTCTCCACATTGCCAATGTTAGCCCTTGGTATCTTACCACCGCCCCCCCCCGCCACCCCGGGACAGAGCAGCAGAGCCCCCTTCTTGGCAGCCAGAAGAAAGAGTCATGCTCAGAACTAGAGTTTTCCATTCAAATGGCTCATTCATCCCACCTCCTCCAGCTCCCACGAGCTGAGCTCAAATGCCACCGCCCTGGGGATGTGACTCCGTTGCCTCACCACACACAGCTTTCCTCCCAGAGCGCACACACCCAGGACACAGGAGTAGCTGTGCTCCCCCTTCCGCAGAGCAGACCAGCACCTCACTGTCCTTCCAGCACACCCAGGGTTTGCTCTTTCCTGTTGCCCCCTTTTCCACGCTGCCCCTTAGTAATGCTCCCATGTCCTGGAGGAGCAGTGTAATTTTCCTTCCATCATCACTATTCTCAGGATGTAATTTACTCACTATGACTCAATGGAAATTCACGTACTTCTAATAATGTTGTTTACAAATTAGAAATTGGTGGTTGATAATGTTGAAAAGGATCGAGTCCATTTTTTTCACACTGCTCAATCCCCAGACAGGCCCTAATGGTGAAATGGAGTTATAGAGAAATGGGAGGAGGATTCAGAGGAGATAAAAAAATGAAGTCAAGGGATAGAGCACATAGCCTTCCAGGAAGGGTTAAAACAACTGGAATTATTTTGGCCTAGAGGTGAAGCACACAAAACACAGGCCAGCTGTTCCCCATCTCTACCAAAGAAGGAAGCAAGGAAATGTTTTAAAATGTAGCAAGAGGGATTTAGGTTAGATATAAAGAAGAATTTCTTAATAATGCGGGTTGTTAAATATTGCAAGGGTTTACAAAGGAAATTTGTGGAATTTCCTTCTGCGGCAATCTTTCCATATTAAGATAAATTCCACTTGTGTAGAATGGTTCAAATAAAGTACTTCACAATCTGTCTCAAATGTCTATACATTCACTTAGGCAATTGGGCAAACAGATTGGAGCTGTAGTGAGTATCTTTCACTCGTGATTGCCTTGATATCATTAAATAATTCTGGGGGAAGATCTTTTTTTTTTTTTTTTTTTGTGAGTTGTGGTAAATAAGATATACTGAAAAACATTTTTAACATTTTAACCATGGTTAAGTGATCAAGTCAGTGGCATTAAGTACATTGACATCCTTGGGCCACCATCACCACTCTCCATCTCCAAAACTTTTCATCATCCGAAACTGAAACTCTATACCCATTAAGCAATAATTCTGCATTACCCCTGCTAACCACTAGTCTGCTTTCTGTCTTTATGGATGTGAGCTTTTTCTACATTGTGATGGCTGCCCTACAGAGTGAACTCCATCTTCCCAACAGAGAACCTAAAGTACTGCTTGTCCGACCCCATTTTACCAGTAAGGTGAAGACATGGGGCATCTGTTCTGCCCATTAGGCATGCCCACGTGAGTCCTGGGTCCACAAGTAAGCACTGTGGGAAGGTGGCAGGCTAGTGGCATCCATTTGGTTGGGGCAGGGTAGAAAAGGCGTGTGATGATGCCTGAAGCTTTCCAACTTGGTTTGGTGCAGCATGGTTCTCTGGCCGGTGGGGGGGGGTTAGCTTCCTCATTGTGGAAATTGTTTATGATCCTGGGGTGAAGCATGTCTTCTTTCAGGCTAGTCTTTTGGTGTGGTAAGGAGCTGGGAATTTTACCTGGAAATTCTTCTCAGACTCTATGTCTTTGGTGTTCCTGTGATTCTGTAACCCATTCAATATGCTCTAATAAATCTCTTCCCACCCAGTTAGAATGGATTCTGCTGTCTGGCTTTTAAGAACCTTGACCAATACAGAGGAAATTATCTCCCCATATTGACTTCCTTCCATAGGTGATTCTTTTTTTCTCTTCCTATAGATCAGGGAAGGAAGGGAGGTGGGGCCTAGTAGTTGATATAGCCACCAAGTAGTTGATATAGCCAGGGCAACTTTTTCCTGTAGCCTCTTTGTGATGCCTTGACGTGCTTTTGAAATGGGCATAACAGAGGTGGCATAAGGAAGCCTCCACCTTCCTCACAGGGACTTTCAGGATTCCTATGCCTCAGAGAAACTTTGCTGGGGCACCTCTCTATGCACACGGCAGATCTCCTCTGAGACCTTAAATGCTTAACCTCATCTGAGAGGCATCCCCCCTCCCCCGAACTTGGAACGGTGGGCCTGTGTTGTGTGAAAAAAGAGTGTGGTTTGCAGTGGTGGGGAGGAGGAGGTTCTCTCCTCCTTAACTCTACAGAAGGGGAGCTAGTGCTCAACTATCCTTGTTGGCCACTCCACAGTAAGCTGCCAAGCTGCTGGGAACTCCCAGAAGTGGTTGGCTTCTTTCCTCCCTGTGTATAGATTCATGTGTGTGCAAGCTCCTCAAGAGTCACAGCTTACTCATATTTGTAGTCCTCACTGTCCCAGCAAGTGAAGGTGCTTGATAAATGTTCAGTTCCAGGCTAACCTGTGTAAGCATGAGCTTCCATGTGTGTCTGGTTACAATCTCTTCTACATTTCAGTATTTGCCTTTAATTAATTATGCTGTGTGTCTATTCTGTTGTAGCTGTTATGATTTTCATGTCTGAAACCTCTTCCTTGCAGCTGCATTATTCCTTTTTCATTGCATTCTATTATTATTACATGAATGTAATATAATGTAATGTAATGTTCTCACATCATGACCAGGATATCCATTGGAATTGGCAGACTGATTAATGGAGCAGACTCTGGAGCCAGGCTGACTCTGTTAGAATCATGGCTCCATCAGTTAACAGCTGTATGCCCTTGGGTTACTCACTGTACCTCTCTGTGCCTCAGTTTCTTTCTCTGTAGAATAAGGATAGTAATGATACATATTTGGTAAGGTGGTTGTGAGGAATACATAAATTGATCTATATATTCCTTAGAATGATGCCTTGCACCCACGAAGGGCTATATAAATGCTGTCATTAAGTTCTCTTCTGTTTTCTGCAAAAGTGGTTTCCCTGATTTATTATTTGGTCTTTTTCTTTTGTGCTTCTAGTTTTCCTATATATTTGTTGTTATCCAACCACTTTTAAGAATAATGAAGCTCTTTATTCTAAGTGGTTTCGTAAGTTTCCTCTGCTGTTGTGTGAATAGTTCTTTTCCCAAAAGTACCCTCCACTGCATTGAAACATGACTAGTGGTTTTATGTATGTGGACACGGGCATGTCACATAACCTGATTTGTTTCAGGGTGAGTGATACAGCCATTAGCTGACAGGTGCAGTTTCTCTAGGGATGCCAGAAAAAACAGGTTTTAAACTTCTGTATCCCAACAGAAGTTTTAGCAATTCAATCAGTCTATTCATCAAAGAGACCTTAGGTTGCTTGGCTCTCTACTTTCTAGTGCAAGAAGGAGAAATGAGAGGTACACTGGGCAGCTATTTGGGTCATAAGCCCCCAGATAATCTTCCTGTTTACTTCATTTCTCATTTCTGCACTCTGCCTTATTTGCAAACTTCAAATTTGTGCCTCCAATGGGAAGACTGATCCCACCTCCATCTCCACTAGAGTCTGCAATTAGTGAATTTGGACCTATATTTTTCACTCTGTCCTACCTCATATGTCAATAGTCTTTTATCCCTTTTCTGTCTTTCAAAATTTTGTTAGAATCTCTGTTCCATCTCCCCATTATTTTCTTTGTTAATGAATTTTTTATAAAGATTTTATTTATTTATTTGAGGGAGAGTGAGTGATTGAGCAAGAGCACAAGCAGGGGGCAGGAGCAGAGGGAGAAGGAGAAGCAGACTCCCCACTGAGCAGTGAGCCTGAAATGGGGCTAGATCCAAGGACCCTGAGATCATGACCTGAGCCGAAGGCAGACACTTAACCAAATGAGCCACGCAGGCACCCCTGTTAATGAATATTTTTAGTACTGCTATATGATATCATAAAGTCACTGGGATTTCCATGGAGTCTGGATCGATAGGAAGTTTGTTGCACATTCTGTCGTCTTGATCTGGAACGAACATCATAAGTATTATTGTTGGAATCAATGGAGATTACCAGTTCATCATTCATCCCCTCTTTTTGATTCCAAAACAATTGAAAACAAAGATAATAGTCTTCCACCTCAAAAAAACACTGGCCACACAGAAACAGAGAAAATTAATGCATTACCCCTTCCAAAAAAGGAACCAAGACTAACAGATGTTAGACTCTCCCTAACTGCATTAATTCATTCACTACTTCTTGGTGGAAAGAGAAGCAAAATGCCAAGAAAATAGTTGTGCTTGGCACCAAAGAATCACTTGTGGGGTGAGAAGTATTAGCAAGTTCCCATTTTATGAGCTGAGGTAGGAGCACAAGGAATGGGAGGATAGAGACATCCTTTTTCTAACTATTTTATAGATGAAGTAGCTGAAATTACAGGGGGCTAAATGAATTGCTCCAGATCACAGAATTTATAAATGATAAAACCGGACTCTAGCATTCCTAACTTGAAGGCCTTTAATCCTTCTTCTGAGCTACATTTCTTCTCTGTAATATGCTATTGTGACCTCAAACATCAAAATGCTATAACCTCAAAGGTATATTCAATGAAATTAATAATGTTTGTTTAGAATTATGCTCTCTCACACACTACATTGTAATTCCTAAGGTGAAAAGGAGAACTAATATAGTTTAGAAAATTCAAAAATGTACTGGAAACAAAAGGATTTTTGAGTCTCATTAATCTATAACATTTTATTAACCAGAGTTACTGGGTTGTTTTTTTCCCTACTCCTCAAGCTTTCTGATTTATATACATATATATGTATATATATATTTACTACAGAACATATTTTTATTTTCTGAATGTCTCATTTTGATCTTTGAGTTTTTTAGGAAATAATTGACTCCATGCTTAAAAGTGCCCAGTAGCAAATCACAAGTGTCTGTATTTCTTAGCATCAGAAAAAAGCACAAAACTGAAAAGGTTCCCTCAGGAGACTTAAGTGTTCTGAGTCTTCATGACTCTGCAGATGGCCAGAGTTTTGTGAAAGTCCATTTTACATGTGGATGGCTCCTGACAGAGCTACTCTCAAATATCTGGTGATGACATTTGGCCATTTTCATTAAGCATCTCATTTTTTCCTCTGCTTAGCTTGAGATTGGTTCCTGAATTACAATCCCTGGCAGGACAGCTGAAACAGGAAAATACTAAGTTGCTGGCATACAGAAACTCCTTTCCTTTACCCTGAGGTTCCATTAAAGGATGTCTGGCCCTTTAACGGCAGTTTTTATAATAGGTATTTCTGTGTTATTTGAGGAAAAGGGACAACTAGCTGAAAAAAAGCTTTCTGGTGTCTTCTCCTTTGTAGCATAAAAATGATGAAGGAAAAGAGAATGTGCTATCTAGGAAATTCATCCAAAACAACACCATATGTGTGACCCCATCAGCCGAAGTTTTACAAACAGTACTTCTTCCTTCATTCTAATATTTATAGAGCATCTATAATATGCTATTCAGTATGCTCAGAAATGAGGTACAATGAGGACCAGAGCAAGGACTGGACTTTTAAGGAGCTCACAGTCTAATGAGAGAGGCAGAAGAATGAACTGTTATAATACTACAACATTATGTGATCTGCACTACGATTGGATGTACTTTAGGTGAGTATATGAATATAGTACAATGGAGAATAGCAGCTTATCTCCTCAGTGCACAGGATAGGGGAGGCACAGGAGATGATCTTTGGGATAAACCCTAAAAAAACAAAGACTGACTGGGGCACCCTGGTGGCTCAAGCAGTTGGGCAGTCCTGGTTTTGGCTTGGGTCGTGATCTCAGGGTCACAATCTCAGGGTTGGGGATGGGCCATGTAGGGCTCCAGAGTCCACAGGAGATTCTCTCCCTCTGCCTCTCCCTCCCCCTCTGCTTCCCCCCACCCCCACATGCACATATTCTATCTCTCTCTCTGTCTCAAATGAATAAATAAAATCATTTAAAAAAAAAAAAAGACTTTCCAGAATGAAAAGTTAAGAAAGGGTATCCTATACTGAGGAAACAGAATATTCAGGTAGGAAGGCATGAAGGAGGACAGTGTATTCAGAACATAAAGTTGTAGCTGGAGCAGAGTGTGAGGTGAAGGGGGAAGTAGATGAGATCAGAGAACAGACAAATGGTATTGATATGAGGAGAACTTTCAATTTTTTCCTCTGGACTTGTCATTTCTAACATATGTGAGTTTGTCATGTACTTCTGTGTATAGGAATTTCTGATAGCACACTTAATAGTAAATTTGCATCCAGATTTCCTGCAGAGCTTTTTTGGTCTCAGTGTGAGTAGAATAGCATCCTGCCCCGATTATACGAAGAAGGAAAAGTTCCCTCATATTCCATGAAGATGTGCTTTCCTTGGTCCTACCTGACATTTCTCTGTGCCGCTTAGCTCACCTGCAGGAACCTGCACCCTGGCTCCCTTATCTCATCATCACCTCAATTCAACATTCTGAGTGAGAGGTGTTACTGTCATGGTATTATCCTTGGCCGGAGCCAACAAAGCAAAACATGGGTTTGGTGTCCAAAATTTGACAACACATCTGGGAAAATAACCAGTTGAGAAAATGGTCAAGTGAGAATCATTCCTAAGAATCCTTTGAAATTAAGCAGGAGTGTGACAAGAACACAGTTGTGCTTTAAGAACACAATTCTGGAGAAGGCATCATCTCGATACATTATGGTTAGAGCTTGATCTAAGTAATGAGGATGGAGGGCAGTGTGTATATATAAATCTATGTATAAATAAATAACTGTATAAGGCAGTATAGAACTGGGATTGAAAGCTTAGGCTTTGGCATTAATCAGCTTGGGTCTGAAATCTTACTCCTCTAGTTACCTGTTGTAGGATATTATATGGCAAGTTATATAACATCTTTGTACCTCAGTTTCCTCCTCCATAAAATGGGGATTATAACAGTACTTGCTTCTTAGAGTTGTTGTAAGGATTAAATAAAATAATACATATAAAGCAATAAGAATAGTGTCTGGCATGACATAAGTGCTCAACAAATCTGAGTATTATTACACTGGAAAATATGATCATACTGCAACGAGAAAATTGATAGATATGGCAAATGATAAGATAAAGGGAAATAAAAAAAGGGGGAAACAAGGATGACTTGAACAACAGAAATTATGATTGACTGTACAAAGAATGAGAAAAGAATCTAGAAGGGGGTAAAGATTGGGGAAAGGTCGTGAAAAAGAAAACATTTTGGTGTCTTAGGTGTTAAGTTTGAGGAAGCTGTGATATATACAAACTGAGGTGGCAAGTTATCACTTGGATATATATGCATTTGGGGCTCATATGAAAGACTGGGCTGAGGGTAGAGATTGTGGGAACCCCCAGCTGATAAGTGAAAGTGGGGGCCATTGGGGTAGGGGAGATTAAGGAGGCCAAGGAGGGAGTATGGAAAAGAAAGCAATTTATCCTTAAGACAATTACTTAAAATGTTTAGATAATCTCTTTCCCCTCCTCTAAATTAATCCTGTTCTATTATTCTGATAATGCAAGTAATACATGCTTTCTGCATAAAATTCTGAGCATTTTCTTAATGTTCCTCTTTTTTAAGACAAAAAATTTATGTGATTGTTCATCTGCAGCCTTTGCTCCGAGAAGAAAATGTTCTTGAGTCATCGCACACTGGGGCTTCGAACACAAGGCAGATATAAAATACCTCCTGCTCTGCTGTCTTCACTGAAGGCCAAACACAAGTAATCAGCTTGGATCCACCCCTCCTTAGGTGAAAGCCCAGCTACGCTCCTGTCCAGATGGAGAGCTGGGAGCCAAACGGCAGGGGGATGCGCTGCTTACACCGTGATGGAGAAAGAAGACTGGGGCCCTTTGTGCTGCTGACACTTTGGCAGGGCAGGATGGTATTAGAGGAGAAAGCCTATGATTACATCAAGTGCAGACATTTTCCCTTCAGTGGAGTTACTGTGCAGCCTGGGAGCTAAATGGCAAGGTGACCACCTCGGCACTCTAAGCGCTATACCTTCACCCGCCTGACCTCGGATGCAGGCAGCATGCTGTAGTAAGGGAGGGGGCTGCTCCGTGCCCTCCTTACCACCCAGGTGTGTTAAGGTCTCAACATGTGGCCGCTTGCGAGGGAAGGTGATTCTGAAAGGCTTTCCACAGTGATCTAGTGCAAGCTCTGTACCTGTGCCCTGGTCTCTCGCTCTCTGTCTTCTGCAGCCCCTGTTGGGATCTGAAAGGAGTCCAGTGGTGGGTAAACCAACAGGCAGACTCAGTATGGGTACAGGGCACCAGCAGAGCTGAGCCACCAAACGCAAGTGATAGAAGCCAAGCTCTAGTGGACTCATCCAGATTTCTGCAATCAAAATATCTAGAAAGAAGCTCTTTTAATTCTAGCATTCCTGTAAGTTGTGTTCCACTCTTTAGGTACTATTCTGAGTTACCAATGGGCAGAACCTCATAATGTTTTCAATGCTGAGAGCCTCTAAAGGTATTAATCTGACCCTGAGTAAATCTTCAGGTTCTATACTATGTGGTGGTATGTGGTGAATATCTATGCCTCACTTATCTTTAAGACTATGCCCATTGCTCTTGCAGGTGGGGAGAAGAGGACCCAATGTTCTCTTCACAGATCCTTAGTCAGTTGTTATTATACATCTGGTCAACCTCCTCAGCTGAGACAGGAGTAGAGGTGTGTGACCTGCTTCTTTTCACATTTTATCCCCCACTGCCTGCTATATACCCAGCTTAAGGTTTAGCCACTTATCTTCACCTACCTGTTTCTCTGCTACTCTGCCTTGTCATTGCTCATAGATCTACAATTTCTTAGACTTTTATGTTGATTTCTCCTTTGTACTATATGAAGTTATCTTATGTTCTAATGAGTGTGCTTTGTCCAATTGCCATTAAACACTGCAGGAGGTGACTGTTTATCATAAATCGCACCAGGCAAGGCCAATACATTGTGAACTTCTTCTTGAACTTCCAAAAAATCTGCATGAGTATGTAGAGTTAAAACAAAACAAACAGAAAACATGGCCAGTTTGAAAATGACTGCAAAATCCTGAAAGATTCTGGCTCTTGGCCAGAATTTACTGTATGGGAAACCTCAGATTTCCCCACCAACTGTTTTTCCTTGCCTTTCCTGTGGTTTCAGATTGCAGGATCATTATAATGTCACTACACAGAGCTCATGACAGGCTAGTTAGAGGAAGCTACTTAAATCCCAACAATTTCACCCTACATTTACCATCCTCAGTCTTAGATCCATGCCTCCTCTTCCCACATTTCCCTTCTCCTTCCTATTTTTCTATACCCACACCCTCAACATATTCCTCTTAGGGAGACCAAGAGGAAGAAGAACCCCAAATATTGACCTCTATGAGAGAAGGTCTTAGAGATTTCTTACTTGTTGATATTGAAGGAAAAAAGAAATCAACAGGATGTCTCCTCTATCCTTTTAAATCCTACCTTACTACTGAGATTCGACTGATTTCCAACTCTGAAAAGGCTTCAGAGAATACTCAAACTCAGTGAACATGAGTAGGAGAATTTTGATAGATTAAGAACAAATGTTAACAGTCAAGCCATCCCAAGAATGTTCTGCTTTCTTTCTCCAGGAGTTATTTAAGTTGAGCTGCCTTTAAAAGACACAATTGGATGTGTAACGAATCTCACCCTTGACCTCTGGGATATGGGGTATTTGGTGGGGAGTACTAAGACTTTTGCATTCACTTTCCAGAATGAACCTCTTTAACTGGAAAGGGGTACCTCTCACAGCTGGCATAGGAAAACTAATCTTTGGAAAGCAAATACCTTGAGAAGAAAAACTTTAATGCCTATAATTAATTCATGTTGTTTATTGTAATCTAAGTGGAAGCTGACTGAATATTGTGTGCGTGTGTGTGTGTGAGAGAGAGAGAATCTATCCCTCTCCCCTTTTTAAGAAGAGTTAAAATGAATTATAGAAAAATTTGTTTCACTCCCAGAAAAGATTAATTTGGGAAACATTTCCTTTGACACATTGCTCATAATTAAAATAATTCTTCATTTTTTGTTTCCTTTAAGTAAAAATGTGTGGCTTTATTTAGCCTCCCTTCAATTAACTCTCTCAAAGGAAAATAACCTTGAGCCCCATAAACACACACATTTTATTCTCTATTGACAGAGAAAAGAGAAGCAATGGTTGCCCTCCACATCAGGGACTCTCGCATTATTGCAGCTCCGAAGTCAGACGCCCTGTGTGCACCAACCTCGACGGGTTTTTTTTGCTTTTATTGACAGGGGTTTTGACTTTGACATTCTGCCTTCTGCATTTCACCAATGCACACAGCCATATAGTTCAATTAAAATTATGCTGTTAGAAATGTTTGCACAGGAACATTCTTCAGTCAACAAGTATGTTTTGGTTTCCCCTATATTAGGCTCTGAGGACAGAATAGTGAGCAAAATAAATATGGCAACTTCTTTTCTGGGGCTTATAATCTGGTGGGGGAGAGAGAAATTAACTAAATAATTAGAATAATCACAAATAGTAAAGAAGCATTACAAAGAAAATGCTGAGTGCCATGATAGTGCTCCATTAGGAGATTTATTTATTGGTTTATTTATTTACTTATTACAGGGGAAGGAGGTGTTGGGGGGAGTTTGTCAAATCAAAGAAGTCCCTTTTTTTTTTTTTAAGTGGGCTCCACTCATAACCCTGAGATCAAGACCTGATCTGAGATCAAGGGTCGGATGCTTAACTGATTGAACCACCCAGGTGCCCCATGGAGAAGTCCTTTCTGAAGAAATGCCTGAGCTAAGATCTGAAAGATAACTTGTACGTTCATACAATAGGATTTAATATAGCAATTAAAGCTGAGTGAGCAAGATCAACATGTATCAAAATGGATGGCCCTCTAAATCATATTGTTTGGGCAAAAATCTCCTTTCCTTAAGTGTGGGTAGGTCTGATCTAATCAAGTGAGTACTATTAATCGAGGTTCTAGAAGACAGAAAAGGCAGAGAGCTTTTCCTGGGGGCCTTGAAAACACACATTGCTGTTGTGGAGAGGGCACATGGCGGGCATGTGGAGATGACCTCTAAAAGTTGAGAGTGACCCCTTGCCAAAAGCCAGCAAGTAAACAAGGACCTTAGGCTACAGCCACAAGGAACTGAATGAATTCTGCCAACAACTGCTGAACTTGGAAGAGGACCCTCAGCCTCAAATAAGCTCACAGCCCCAAGTATCCACAGAATCCAGACACACTCTCCCCAAATTCCTGACCCACAGACCCTGAGATCATAACTTTGTATTAAGACCCTGAGTTTGTGGTAATTTGTTATATAGCAGTAAAAACAAATATAGTTACTGAAGAAACGTTAAGCAAATGCACACTCCCACAAAATGAGGGACAGGAAGGGGCCACAGAGGCCACGGTGGCCCACTCCCTCACATTGTAGAAGATAGCAAGGTCTATGGGGCTGACACGAATTGCCCAGGGATGAAGATTCTAGTTAGTGACACAAGGTCACTAGAGTCCAGGAAGAAGACTGAGGAGCGGAAAAACACATAAAAAGATAATGTCAGAGGGAGGAAAAGAAGAATACGGTAGTGATTCTGGATTATTCTACATTCATGTCTAAGTTAAAAATACAAAGGTAAGTGGAGTAATAAAGCAGATCTGTTTCCAGCACTGTGTTCCTGATTCAAAGGGCACATGCACCCCAATGTTTAGAGCAGTATTATCAACAATAGTCAAATTATGGAAAGAGCCCAGATGTCCATCGACTGATGAATGGATAAAGTTGTAGTATATATACACAACGGGATATTACTCAGCCATCAAAAAGAATGAAATCTTGCCATTTGTACCGATGTGGATGGAACTAGAGGGTATTGTGCTAACTGAAATAAGTCAGTCAAAGAAAGACAAGTATTATATGATTTCACTCATATGTAGGATTTAAGAAACAAAACAGATGGGACACCTGGGTTGCTCAGTCGTTTAAGCACCTGCCGTCGGCTCAGGTCATGATACCTGCATCCTGGGATCGAGTCCCGCGTCAGGCTCCCTGCTCAGTGGGGAGCCTGCTTCTCCCACTGCCTGCCACTTCCCCTGCTTGTGCTCTCTCTCTAACAAATAAATACATAAAATCTTAAAAAAAGAAACAAAATGGATGAACATAGGGGAAGGGAAGGAAAAATAAAATAACAACAGAGAGAGAGGCAAACCATAAGAGCCTCTTAACTATAGAGAATGAACTGAGGGTTGCTGGAGGGGAGGTGGGCGGGGTGATGGACTAAATAGATGATGGGCATTAAGGGGGGCACTTGTTGGGATGAGCACTGGGTATGGCCTGTGGGTGATGAATTACTGGATTCTGCTCCTGAAACCAGTGCTGTACTGTATGTTAACTAACGTGAATTTTAATTAAAAACAAAAAATTTTAAAAGGAAAAAACTGTGAATTAAAAAAAAATAATTGAGCAAGGAAAATCATAAAACTTATAGTTAAGTCCAAATAGTGTTTGATGACTTAAAAAAAAACCTGACAATTAAAAAGTCTAGATATTCCAAAGAAATGAGTGGGAAATAAAGAAGGAAATGTGGTGGGTGTTTTATGCTGGCATAGACTGTGCTTATAATTCACTCTGGCTGTTGTTCCAAAAACATGCTTCTGAATAATGGCCTTTTATCTCTTATTCTAAAGACTCCATGGGAACACAATAAGTAAAGTGGTGAATTTACAGCAATTATATTTAGGTCATAATCAAACCAAAACAAACCCAAAATCTTTACATACATTTTCTGGATACTTCAAATCAAAGGATATTTTTGGATTTCTCTTACTTTATTTTAATTATCCCCATAGACTTTCCTCAGTTTCCCATATCATTCAACAAAGACAAAGACTTTTTTAAGCATATTTATAGCAAGATGCTGTGGCTCTGGTTCAAATTTAACTTTACCCTCTGGCCTGCATTGCTTTGCATTTCAGTCTTTACCTACCCACCAACTTAATTTCAAATTATTTTAAATTGAGACTAAACATTATACAAATTTTGGGTGTTGTGAATATAATTTATGAGGACCAGCTGGAAAGCCAAAACTTTGATCAGATTGTAAATGTTAGTGGGAATACTTGATCTAAATGATTGATAGCATAATTGGACTCTTCTCATTGATTTTCAACAGAATTACCGCCACTTTTTGATGTTCTGATACTGTCATCTGTCATTTCCAGAAAAGAAGAAAAACGTGTTAAATAGCGTTTACTTTCATTGAATGGGGTGTTCTCTGTGATTTCTGTTATTAATTGTAAAAACACAATTTCTGATCTCCCTATTACATTATTAGTGTCATCAACTAATTATTGATATATTTTTAAAATAATACCTGAAAACAGGGGTTAAAGTTGTGTTTAAATTATGTAGGTTTTAACTGAAGTTCAGACTAGAAGTGGCTATCTATTCTGATCTGAAATATATTTAATTTTTCTCCTGGATCTGACAGGATGGCACTCATTCAAGACAAAGCTATCAGCCATTCTCCAGACAGAGAAGAGAGTTCTATATTTCAAGTAATAGCTCAAGACTTCTAGAAACACCTTTTCTAGTAACTTCTATCATGTCTCTTCCTTTTCCGTCCTAGAAGACACAAAATGAAGTAACTCCTCTGAGAATTTTCTCTTGGTAAAATCATTGAGCAGCTAGAAACTATAATGAAGTTGTCTGAAATGTATTGAGAAATCAAGCAATTTGTTTTCAAAAATACCAAAAATATCATAAGAGAAATAAAGTGCCTTTTCCTACTGGATACTTCTCTCATATGGAGTAAAAGATCATTTATTACCAGAAAATCAGCATTGGTGAGGAAGGAGAGGAATGAGTGTCCATGCATGGGGAATGGAAACAGTGATTCTCTCTGATTTGAATGTGGGCCTGTTTTCTAAGCTCCTTTGGCAAGTAATGGCACATTGACTCTAGTAATAATTAGCTTTTTAATTCTGGAAACATCAACTTAGTAAATTACATAAAGCCAATTAATAATCTCTATAGGTTTTCATTTTTAAATTCTTTTTGTGTTATTTTATATATTTTTTAAATTTTTTATTTATTTGACAGAGAGAGAAGGAGAGAGAGAGTGGCAGAGGGAGAAGGAGAAGCAGACTCCCCGCTGGGCAGGGAGCCCGATGCGGGGCTGGATCCCAGGACCCTGGGATCATGACCTGAGCCAAAGGCAGACACTTAACTGACTGAACCACCCAGGCGTCCCTTCTTTTTGTGTTATTTTAAATATGTTTTTTATGCTTAATGCCTGGATATTTTATGTTTCCTTTACAAGAGACTACTCTTCTGTAAATGTGCCTTTGCCTGTAATTTATGACAGCGACAGTGTGGGAAATTTCACTGGAATTATAATGCTCCCAAGTATAGTTTTAGAAATCTGCCCTATGCAACCAAACATTTCGATGTTACTACATTCTAATTTACTAATGCTACATTAAAACTCAGCTGAATAAAAACATACTAAATTGTGTCAGGTTTTGTCATGAGATTTGTCATATGCCTGTTAGGAAATGACTTAGAAAAGTGATTGATCCACTTACCCTCTCTTTTCACAGACAACTGTTTCTCAACCTTGAGGTTTAATCTGGAGGTCAAGGATTGCCAATGTTCTGGATTTCAGATAGGATGGACACTGAAAGGAAGAGCAGGACTTCTGTGAATACCCAGCCATCCCGCAAGTACCGCCTCTGCCTTCAAAACAGATTCTGAAGGGAGAGTCATGGGTCCATTTTGGCCGAGGCCAGCACAGGGAACATGAGAGAGACAATCCTTCTTACTCCCTCCACCCCTGCCTTGTCCCTGTGTCCACACACGTTTCTGCTGACAACTTGCTGCTCGTTACAGCTGCCCACACTTGGACGTTGAAGACTGAAGCTGAAGGATTCCACGGGGCTTTCTGGAATAATCCTACTAGCCTTTATGTCCTACAAGAAACTGGGCTTTCCAGAATAATCCTACTAGCCTTTATGTCCTACAAGAAATTCCCTTTCAATAAAACGATCTCTTGCTGAAGACCGAGATATTATATTGTATTATATTGGGGAAAGCACTGGATTAGGAGTCAAAATCCTAGGTATTAGTCTCAAACCTTTAATTGCTAATCTAATCCCTGAGCTACTTTTTAAGTGGAGACTGGAAACAGAAATTTTGAATGCTGTGCGTGTCATTTGTGAGTACTGGAAGGAGACAGCCCAAACTACCCCCATCCTCCAGTTTTTAGAATATTAATGAAAAAGGCTAACATTAAATGATTTATTCGACACTATTTGGTCTGCTCTCATAGGCCTAATTACCTCATCAATTCCTCTCCCCAGCCTTGCTTGCTCTGGTGCTTTAGCCCTTTGTGACAGGGCAGACTGTTCCTGCTCCTGGGTCTGGGGAACTCAACCACAGCGCCAGGGGGAACTGCTGTTTTCATTCATGTCATGTATTACAATTTAAAGGATTGTAAAATGCAGAAAGCTAAATTCTTGTTCTATTATAATTAAGAGAAAAAATAAAATCTAATGGAAACATTTTGATGATTGCTGTTTGATGTCACTGTGCTAATATTGTATCTCTCTAATGCTGGCCGTTATTATACCCCCCCCCACCCCAAATTAGGAAATAGTTGTTGTTACTTATTAGGTAAAGAACTCGAGATCACAAATGTGACATTATTTTAGATCATCATATTTTGACTCTTGTATCTCCCCTTTAAGCCCTTGGATGGCATCCCATCTCTGCATATCCCAACGACAGTCTGAGGACTGATGATAATGAAACATCACAGAAGATTGTAAAAACACCGGAGAATATTCTTCTGTGATAGTAAAGGGCAAAAAATGAAAAACTGTTTTTTTGTAAAATAAGAATCAATAAACATAAGGGGCAGGTAGAAATGAAACTACATTTTTTCTAGGTTTGGGCGATAAGAATGTAATAATCAGTGAGACTTCTATTCCTTTCTCTTTTTTTTTAAATATAGAATGCTTTATGAACTTACATTCATCCTTGCACAGAGGTCATGCTAATCTTCTTTGTATTATTCTAATTTTAGTATATGTGCTGCCGAGGCGGGTACAGTGGGAACTTTATTTCAACTGAGTGCCTGGCAGAGAATGAGCTATCAATAAATGCATTTTTAATGGATAAAAATGGTTGATATACTTACTTTTCTTAAGTATATTCTCATCAACCTTATAAGATGTGTTAGCAAATTTCTCTCTCAATTTTATTTTTATTTTTGCTCACAAGATGTTATATGTAAACTGATCCTTTAAGAAAAATGAAATCTGAATCACTAGATAAATAATGGAGAGAGAAGACCTGAGTCCATTTCCAACCTCTGAGTGAAGGAGCTGTTAGGAGAGGGGAGGGTGAGGGGCTCAAAGGCAGATGTCTACCTTCTTTTTCCCTTTACCTCCTCTCTTTCCTCCTCTCTCCCGGGTGACTAGCCTAAAAATGGAGGAAATTTCTGTGTGTAAAAAGATGTTAATCATTTTTGGATCAACATATCTGTAAAACTGCGATCCGAGCAGATCTAAGCTTTCCTAAATTAGTCCACCTGTCAGCCATTAAATGTTGGCCACAAACTTACAGTCAAGTGAGAAATGGAGGCTGGTAGAAATAATTTAAGTGAAGGTAAGTCAAGGGCTTTTGTCCTAGTAGACAGACAGAGTGGGGGGTGGTGGTGAGTAGATTTGAAGCACCCCTTGTCTAGGATTGTGGAAACGGGGAAGACATTCATGCTTAGGGGGAATTTCTCTTGGCATCTGGCCATGGTTATTTTGGGTCCAATCACGCTAGACTTTTCAATCATAGGGAGTAACTTCCCTGTAGAATTGAATATCTGTAAAGCAATCACAGCTACTTGTCTGGTGCATATACACTAGAAGAAGACAGGCCAATCTCCCTCAAGAATCTAACAAAGGCTTCTGTCACCTTTCTTCCTTCACAGTTTGACTTTGCAGGTTTCTACCTGTCTACACGTATAATAATGCCGAGGAAAATAGCTCAAGTTCTTAAAAAATGAACAAAATCGTTTGAATGCAATGCTAACTTTATTTGAATATTTATTCTCACCAAATAGCTCCCTTTGGTGATCTTTCTTCCAAGTAAAATAGTTGACAGCAAAGAAAATCTTCCAGTTCCAACATGCTTACCTGTTCACTTTTGTCTTAGAGCCTGTGGTTTGCCCTGACGCAATGAACAAACATAGGGTTTTAAAGAATAAGAGATATTCTTGGGAAAAGACAGGTATGAAAACTGCTATTTATTTTAAAAGGGCAGCTTGAGGTTATGTATCTTTTGTGTTTGGGAGAGGCACATCAAACCAATATGCGGAAGAAACATTATTCTCTAGAATTATTATTTCACAAAGCAAATGAAAACATCATCATTTCAAAGATTGGAATTTTGGTAATTAAAAGTTATTTACCTAAGTAATGAGTTTTTCTTAAAAGAAAGAAAGAGAGAAAGAGAGCGAGAAAGAAAGAAAGAAAGAGAGCGAGAAAGAAAGAAAGAAAAAGAAAGAAAGAAACCTGATAATAACATCCATATTTTTGGCTCATTTACATGTTTAATGTGAAGAATTACCATCTATTTAACTCTAGTGGGACTCAGGTACTATAGAGACCTTTACATTGCTGATTTTCTCTGCTTTATTTCCTCTTAAAGTATTTATCAGGAGACACTGGCTTGTTAATTAATCTCCCTCTTTCTCCTTTATCCTTAGAGTGGGATTCTTAAAGGAAGGTCATGTACTATCTGCACTTGAATAATCTCCACACTGTATTACAAAGCAGATTCCCGGGCCTTAGTTTTGATCTCCTGAACCAGACTTTCTGGGTTTGAGGCCCAGTATTTCATATTTTTAATAAACTCACCAGGTGATGCACACTAGAATTGCAGAATTCTTTTATAGTGGGGAAAACTTACCTTCCAGGGAGTGTCAGCTTTAACTTAAAAGTGGGGCATAGGAAGCAAACTCAGAGCTTTCTGGCCAAAGGTATACAATCATGCTTCAGGTAGAGGTTTTGCAAACTTACACACTAAAAATGCATATTTCCAATAGTATTTCAAGGGAATTTATCATGCTTGCAATTTATCAGCAGAATTAATTAACTGGGATATACTTACATTCAGATATATGCTTAACATAGAAATATATACTTTTCCTTATGGGAAGTTTAAAAGCGACCTGACAGCTCTTCATTGCATGAGTGGCCACAAAGACCTGCACTCCTGTAAACGGCCATCACAGGAGACTTTTCTGTGCCACTGCATCATGGAAACACAGGACTCAGCAATGCCGATTCCACGACCGTTAAACAGTTACTTATATGTGACAACTAACAGAACTTGACAATAACACTTTAGAAGCTTGATATGGCACCTCTGAACTTTGGTTAATGACTTAATATGTAATCAAGGGTCTTTCAAAACTGTCTACCAAGGCAGGGAATGCAAAGCAGGTCGTACCAAGCGACAAGTATCAGCACTGAGATAGATAGCTGCGCTCACAGTAAGAACTATTATTCTCACCCCAGTTCCATGCTATAATCACTGCAGATCTTTTTTATAATCGTTAACTAAGCCTCACCCAGCAACTTCCTATTTAATTAAACTGTGGCGGAAGAACAAGGAGAACTGGAAAGCAACATCTTCAGTCCTGGAAAGCTGAAGAGAATGGGAAGGGAGCCACGATCAGAATAGAGATTTTAACATTTTCCTGGAAACAGAAGGATGACTGGTGTTTGTCGATGTGGAAGAGAGCAAGCTGAAGCCTGACACGGAGGGGAAAGTGATCGGTAAGGAAACCCATTAGCTCTGCACAGCCCTGGAGACGTGTGGCTCTTAGAATCACAGGGACAATGGACAGTAGGAGTGAAATAGGGGGCATGGGATGGAGGATTCATTGAAGTATGGAATAGAGACTACCTGGCCACTGCCTTCCCTTCCCCCAAACACAGCATTCCTGGCCGCCAGACAGATGCTCTTTGAACAAACTAACAAATAAGAAAAGGAAAAGGGTCTTTTCTCATGATATGGAACGAGCGGCCTAAGAAGAACCAGGCCAACGGGGAAGAGCATTGGAGCAAGTGACTAGTGTGAGAGCTGGCTCCCTGACCGCTCACCCTACAGTGCCACTGCCTAACGGACAAGCCCCGCTACCCTCAGAAAGCTCGCACACTGACACTTTGGTGGACTGTGCTTAAGCCCAAATGAGAAACAAGGGGCACCAAACCTGAGAAAACTCTATAACAACAACACAAAGAGAAAACTCAAAATTAACAACAGAGAAAAGTGATCCTGCCGAATTCAGAAAAAAATCTTTCTAAGTAATGTTACAAAGATCAGAGAAGATTCTGCATCCATAAAACAAAAACAACATGTAACGGAAAAGAAAAATTAGAGAACAAAAAGAGCTCTAGATACTTACAAAAATATGTTTTCTGAAATTAAAAAAACAAAAGGAAAAAATTGCAAGAATTGAAAGAGACTGTTGAGAAGTAAATCTCCTAGAATAAAAATTTTAAAGTTAAAAAGAGAAAAAAAATGAGAGAGAAGTTGTAAGACATATATAATAATTCAGAAGTTCAACATCCTATTCATAGGAATTTTAAAAATGGACCAGGGAAGACAGAGGAGAGGAAATGAAAGAGAGAGAGAGAGTTTTCTTAGAATGGAAGACAAAAGTCTTCAGACTAAAAAAGCCCAGTGTGTCTCCAGTGCATGAACTATTAGCACCCACTCTAATTGTATTTTCATAGCATTTCAGAATGCTGCGGAGAAAGATTATCCTAGTAGGTTCCAAGGAGAAGAAACAGACATCCACAAAATTACAAGTATAGTTTGGCACTGGCCATCCAATCAACAATGCTGAATGCTAGAAGGTAATGGATCAATGCCTTCAAAGCTTTGAGTGGAAATTCTTTATAACTTAGAATCCTAAAAGCAGTCAAAACAACTGTCCAAAGGAGGACACATTTTTAAAAACTTCAAAAATGTAAATTCCCTGAAAGGTACTTTTTATCACCATTTCTTAGGATATATTTGAGGATACATTATAGTACAGTAAAACAATAAATTAAGGAGGAAAATGTGAAATCTAGGAAACAGATGATCCAGTCCAGGACAGAACATGGGCAGTGATCCATCCTAGAGAGAAATCAGAACAACTTGGTGGAGGATACTGAAAGGCTTGGGAAAAAGTATCAAAGAAAAAAGGAGATTTAATACTACCTTTGAGATATTAAAATATTTTTTTAAAGATTTTATTTATTTATTTGAGAGAGAGAATGAGAGACAGAGAGCACGAGAGGGAAGAGGGCAGAGGGAGAAGCAGACCCCCTGCTGAGCAGGGAGCCCGATGCGGAACTCGATCCCGGGACTCCAGGATCATGACCTGAGCCGAAGGCAGTCGCTTAACCAACTGAGCCACCCAGGCGCCCGAAATATTAAAAGATTTTAAGAGATAGAAAAGGCAATGTAAGAAAAAAAGAAAAGCAATTAGAAAACCAGATAAGAAACTGAGTGTAATCATAATATACTACTTGACACTACAGTGGATACTATTTACATTGTAATTAGAATATGGTTAATGACTTTCAATTTCAAGAGACAACCTAAAGAGATTGTATTAGTCAACTTTTAAGAAGACAGACCCTAAGGTTCTTACTGGCTATATGAATCCAGAAATTACTCAATTTCCTTTCTGTAGGATAGAAGTAAGTTATCTATTTTGTCTTTTTGTGAGGCTTAAGTTACTTAACACAAAGTGCCTATAATAGTGCTTGACACATAGTAAGTCCTCACTAGGAGTTAGTTAAAACAACAAACAACATACAAAAACTAGAAGCATCTATTGACACAGAACAAAAATGAAATCTGACAAAATAAATGTTTAAGGGGCGCCTGGGTGGCTCAGTTGGTTAAGCGACTGCCTTCGGCTCAGGTCATGATCCCAGGGTCCTGGGATCGAGTCCCGCATCGGGCTCCCGGCTCAGCGGGGAGCCTGCTTCTCCCTCTGGCCCTCTCCTCTCTCATGCTGTTTCTCTCTCGCTCGCTCTCCAATAAATAAATAAATAAAATCTTTAAAAAAATTAAAAAATAAAAAAATAAATGTTTAAGTACAGACAGCCGAGTGGCTGAATGGGAGGAAGAATAATGAAGTGGAATCATGAGGTACCGTTTATAGTTGATAGAAACAAAAATAAATAACAAAGACAAGACAAAAAACAAAACTTAGCAAGATAATTGTGTAAGTGGGTTAAGTCATAATCCATCATAGCAGGAAACTATAATTATATGACTATAATTATCAAGTCAAAATCTAGCATGTAAACTGATAATATAGAGAGAGAGGAGGAAACAACAGAAGAATCCAAAGAAATAAAATGCTTTAAGAATCAAGGAAGGTAAATATCATTACCTTTAAATATCTTATAATTTTATTTGTCAATTGCACTTCAATAAAGCTAAAAAAAAAGGAAGGTAAGGGGGGTTCAGAGTTGATGGTGGGAAATGAAGATTTTTCATAAGAAATAAAATTAGCACTATCATATCTAGAATTCTTGCTAAGAATTTCAGGAAACCCCACGAGATTGGAAAATATGAAAATCATAGGGAAAGAATGCCAATTTCTAGACAAAGTTTGATCTTTTAAAAACAATCTAGTAATTGGCCATAAGAGACAAAGATAATGTTTACTCTTATTAATGAAGTCAAGCAAAAATCACAGTACAGCTGAACAAGTGAGGCTTAATGTCAACCACTTATTTACTTCTCCACGCCTTGAAATCATCAAGCATAGTTTGGGGAGGTGTTCAAGATCTTTGGGGCAGCTTGCTGTCCAGTCTGCTCTTCCTCCTTTCCTCTGGTCTCTTTTTTTTTTTTTTCAGGCTACCCTATGAAGATTTCTTCACCATTAGATTTCCCTTCCTGTGTTCCCAAAGATGAGCACATTTGCAGTCAGTCCTAGAAACCTGATCCTTATCCTGAATCTCTGCTCAAAAGCCACTAGATATGGATTGTGTTGACACCTTCCTTTTTTTTTTTTTTTAAGATTTTATTTACTTATTTAAGAGAGAGTGTGTGAGAAAGAGAGCACAAGCAGGGGGGCAGGGGCAGAGAGAGAGAGGGAGAAGCAGACTCCCTGCTGAGCAAGAAGCCCCATGTGGGGCTGGATCCCAGGACCCAGGGATCACGACCTGAGCCATAGGCAGATGCTTAACTGATTGAGCCACCCAGGGGCCCTTTTGACACTTTCTTTTATCAAGAGAACGTGTAATACATAAAATAGCAATGCTTGCTTTGGTGAATTTCATCAATGCTTCTTAATCTGAACCTCACAGAACATGCATTTTTTTGGCTGTTCGATTTCTTTTATTCTTTGGTCAGCATCTAAGAGCTTAAAATTCATACTCTTATTCAGTTATTTGTCCAGGCTAGACTTATCAATGATGAAAACACTTCTATCTGCCAAAGTTGACCAGAGTTTCTCAGAAACTGGAAGAAAACTCTGCCCTGGCAGGCTTAGTTGGATGCCTAGGAACCACAGTCTTCACACACACACATATGCACATATTTTATGAGGTTGGCTAAGTGCTTCCTGTGAAAATCCCACTCTTCTAAAGGGTACAGGAAGGTTTATATGAAATCTCCAGATTTAATGAAAGGTAAGAATGTAAAATAATAGGTGCTATTGTACATAATCTCATCAGTGGCTTATGGCTCCATCCTCATAACTTTACAGTTACATTAGGTCTCCTCCCTCTTCCCTTTCTTTCCCTTCTATCACATATGATTTAGCTGATCTTCATGCTTAGAGGATACATGTGAGTTCAGTAGAAGACTGTGAAGGAGTATAGTAGGAACTAATTTCTCCCGATGACTGTCCACACTAGGTTCAAAGCTGGTAGTTCTTATGCTGGGGATATAGTTCCTATGGGGTCAGGAGCAGAAAACTCACGTTGAAGGAAATAGTCACAGGGACTTCCACTAGCACCTTCAGAACGGAAGAAGAGCAAAGGCAAGGTGGCTGAAGTTCAGCAGGGGAGAGAGTTCCAGGAAGTGAGGTCAGAAAGGTAAATGAGATGGTGAAGTAGAGGGTAGATTTCGTAGCCTGGGAGTCTCTGAAGGGCCTTTACTGGGAGAAATGGAAGGATATTGGAAAATTTAAGCAGAAGAATATCAGGTTTTTATAGCCTCACCCTGGCTGTTCGTTTGAGCATAGACTATTTGGAGAAAGAATAAAACAGGAAGGTCAAAGCAAGGCTACTCCAATAAACCAGGCCGTTGATGATGGTTGTTTGGACCAGAAAGGTGGTAATGAAGGAAATGAGAATTGATTGGAGTCTAAATGTATTTTCAAGATAAAACCAGTAAGATACGCTAATCATTTGAATGTTGGTGTATATAAGGGAAAGACAGGAGTCAAGAGTGACTCTAAGATCATGTCCTGAGAAACTGGAAAGATGGAGTTGCCATTTACTGAGATGGACATGTCTTCAGGTAGACCAGATTGGTGAAGGGAGATCAAGAGTTCAGTGTAGGAAATATCAAATTTGAGAAATCTATTACAAATACAAATGGCAAGTTGATATGAATAACCAAGAAATAAACTTCTAACCTTTTAATATTTATGGCACAAATGAATTCATACAAACTAAATATCCCAAGATAAATTTATAGCTTGATGATAATCTTGGATCTTTCATATAAAATTGCTATGACAGATCTACATTTTTGGTTATTTTTATTTAATAACAATTGTGAACATTCCTAAAAGATCCCCCAAATAAAGCATAACAGTGAAGCTTGAAGATAAAAATCTTTTACCCTTGTTTCCAAAATTGACACCAATGAGCCTCAAAAGCCTGAGGGCTCTTACTATCAGATCATCCATTGTTATAATAAAGTATGTCATGTCAAATTCAGCAGGCATTTTCACAAAGCATATTTTACACTTGACTTGCCCCTAAGCATTTAGGTATTTATTTCTCCCTGAAGCCACCTGTAAAGTTAGATTAGATAATTCTTAAGAGTTTGATTTTAGTCAGGTGTGCTGACAAGCACAAACAATAAATCCTTGGGAAAAATCCAGATTTTAGCTGCCCTTTGTCTGTGCAAGTTGAATGAACCCCCCCAAAATAGTAATAATAAATAAATAAAAGACAATTTAATTTATTCATTTATCTCTTTATTGAAATTTTTGTAGTTAATGTGATTCGAAGTTGTCCTTATTAATTATCTCCCTAATCTAGGGCAAATCCATAGCAGAGACTACATAGGTGAAGTATTGCCAAATTGCCCTCCGGTAGGAAACGTTCCTCTGTCCATCAAGACAGACTTTCTCTGCAAGTATGCGTTAAAAGACAGATGCTGGGGGTGCCTGGGTGGCTCAGTCCTTAGCCGTCTGCCTTTGGCTCAGATCATGATCCCGGTGTCCTGGGATCGAGCCCTGCTCAGCAGGAAGCCTGCTTCTCCCTCTCCCACTCCCCCTGCTTGTGTTCCCTCTCGCTGTCTCTCTCTGTGTCAAATAAATAAATAAAATCTTAAAAAAAAAAAAAAAAAGACAGATGCTGGAAAAAGGAAAACAAGAACAGTGTGCAGAAATAACTGGTTTGTTCAATTTTTAGTAGTGCATTTTGCTATAAATCCATCTCAAAAAAAAGTCAAAAAGGAAAGGAAAAGAAAAAAATAGTCTCGTTAATAAGGTTAATCCTGAAAGTCAAGGTGACCTTGGCTTCTTTTTGTTTATGTTTTCAGTGAGCAATGATTTGTTAAATGTATCCATTCACTGTCCAAAATTCCCTTTTTTCTATTCATTTATAATCAGAGGAGATTTCTGGGAGATTTTTGAAGTTTTCCTTTATCCAATAGTGGGATGAGTCACGGCCTACACAATGCTTACATAACCTTAAAAGTCAAAAAACTAAACAATAAACAGTAAGTCAAATGGCAGTTTTATGAGAGCAGCAGTGCGGGTTTCAGGATGATGCTTCGATTCTGCAACTGAAATCAGTTTATTTTCGGCACTGGCTATGTGGAAGATTTATTTTACTTTTGGCACATCACCCATAATCGAAGGAGTCTGAATGCGCTTCTTTTTAAAACATTTCAAACTTCTTTGTAGATCCAGGATCAACCAATCAACAATCAAGTACATGAAGGAAAAAGTTCAACTTTTTGGTATAACTTGGTTATAACATCTCATAATACAAAAAAGAATCTTAATGATCACTAGGTACATACAAGTAAGCCTATTTTTCCACATGTGTGAAACAGGAAAAATCCAGTCCTGGGAATGGATTTGGAGCAGTGACGAATAAACGTATGTCAGCTCACTCACTCAAATACAGATAAGGAATATCCTTGTACACATAGAGCTAAACCACATTTCTCTGAAGGGCATGTGTTGCTTCCTTTCTGTGAATGCCAAGCATCCTTGCCTCTCCCCTTCTTTTGGCACTTCTTCCCCCTTCCCACTTTCTCTCCCCAGTCCTACCTGTGGTTCCCATGGAAACCACCAAGTTCTTACAAGGTATTACTATTGATTCTTTCTTTGAACAGTCTAGCGGTGGGCACCTCCCCCAGCTGAGCCAGTCGAAGCTTTTCCCTAAGCAGTTTTAACCACCAAGCAAAGAAGAGATTCACAGTACCTCTCTGGCACACAGAAACCACAAAATGGGAAATGGTATCAGTGGTAAGTCTGCAGTGAAAGAGAATGTCTCTATTGTCTGCCATGCCTTCCCCCACCCCTCAAGTTCTTCTACCTTTAGACTTCCACTTCCTTGTGGTTGCTTCTTTTTTCCCTGCTTTATTTCTTTCAGCTTCTTTTCCCATTTCCTCCCTCTGTAAATTTATCTCATTTTCAGTCTTTTTAAGAGAGAAGATCTTTTGGTTCCGCTAATTGGTATTCACCTTGCTGGGGAGGGCTTTTACACTAGCCCACCTCACTGGTTATCTGCCAACTACAGATCATCTCTTCCTGAGAAGAGCAGAGGTGAGTCATGGGGATGAGAAGGAGGGGGAGAGAGAGAGAGAATGAGAGAGACCTTGCAAAATCCAGGTCAAGTTTTCCTGTTGACTTAAGGCCCAGAAGCATTCACATCTTTTCTGTTTCTTCAATCCTTGGTTTCCATGAAGCAATAACTCCCCTTTCCTATTGTGGTTGCCCTGATTTAGTTCAAATTGATTTTCTGTTAGTTGCAGCCAAAACAAACAAACAAACAAACAAAAACAACAGACTTTCCCAGCCCTCCAAAAAGATAAATAAAAAACACCAAAAATAACAATTAAAACTACTATAATTGATGTATAACTGTGCATGATTTAGATTCAATAATTATAACTCCATGCAAGACTTCAGCTCCCAGGAGTCCCTGATATTTAAGTGTAGAAGTCACAAAATCAGGATGAGCTGAGGACAATCTAAAAAGCTGACAAAAGCTAGTGTTCCCCTGTTCAAGAATGCATAGTAACTAACACACCCATTTAGAGGAAGAGAGGTGAACAACTCAGCTCTAGATTCTTCTTTAAAAATAAGTTTCTATTTGGCTCATGCAGAGAAAAAAATGAACTAAAATTGATATTCTCCACAGCTTTGAGCCAATCAACCTTCCTAGGTTGCTTCTTAAATTAAAAAAAAAAAAAAAGAATAGGATCTCTTCTTGAAGAGGTGAAGGGCAAGCAGACGAACTAGTCCAGTGTGAAAAAGCTATAGACATTATAAGTCCAACTCCCCGCCTGACCCAAGCTGTGCTCTTTTTATATGACTTGACTTGAGAACTGTGCAGCGCCAAAGTGGAGAGGAATTTTCTCCAATTATCAATCTGAGGAGATCCTTGGGGGAGTTTACATACTCTTTATCTGCTTTACAGAGAAAAACAAAAACACACTCCCCCAAACCCTTCAAAATTCAAGTAAAAGCAAGGATGGAAGTGGGGAAGCAAATTCTGGCTACAAACCACCAAACCCATAATTTTACACTCTACAAGCATCTAAATAAACGAAATCATGCAGTATAAACACCGTTGATAAAAGACTACCACACAGTGTTTAATAGCCCTACGGGGAAATAAAAAGACAGCATAAATACTTTTTTTTCACAAAAGACACATTCTCTATAGTTTCAGAAAAATTATTATTTTTAAAGAAACTAAGTGATGTTTCTCTAATTTCCCATTTAAAAATGGGAAGTAACTATCATAAACAAGGACATGAATTTAGGGAGATAAAGATGTTTATGAATCAAGAGTGTCTATAATTCCCAGTAAAGAGTTTAGTGATAGAAACTTTCTAAAACTTTAAGGTAGGCAATAATCAGCAAATATAGTGTGTATTCTTTCAACATCATACAGAAAGCTGTGTCCAACATGAATCGGGAGGATAGGTTTCCCTGCATAGTTCTCTTTTCACTTATTCAAGCCCATAAGCATATTTTCTTTCTTTCTTTTTTTTAAAGATTTTATTTATTTGAGAGAGAGAATGAGAGAGAGAAAGCATGAGAGGGGGGAGGGTCAGAGGGAGAAGCAGACTCCCTGCCGAGCAGGGAGACCGATGCGGGACTCGATTCCGGGACTCCAGGATCATGACCTGAGCCGAAGGCAGTTGCCCAACCAACTGGGCCACCCAGGCGCCCCGCCCATAAGCATATTTTCATTGCCAGACCATACGGTGACAATTCTTGAGTCAGAAAGATGGTCAGTCAAAAGTAGTGTAAGATACTTTCCTGTTAAAGACTAGTATTCTCTGGCATTTCTTTTTCTTTCTTTCTTTTTTTTTTTTTTTAAGGTTTTATTTATTTGAGAGAGAGAGAGCACAGAGCGAGAGAAAGAGAAAGCCCCAGCAGGGGGAGGGGGAGAGGGAGAAGCAGACTCCTCATGGAGCAGAGAGCCAGATACTGGGCTCAATCCCAAGACTCTGGGATCATGACCTGAGCTGAAGGCAGGCGCTTAACTGACCGAGCCACCCAGGTGCCCCTCCTCTGGCATTTCTAATACCAGTACTTGCAATAGCAGCTCTGAAGACTCAGACAAGGGAAATGCTGGTAGTGTTCCCCTCAGAAGCTCATGGCTACTGGCTGTCGTTACCCACCCAGCAACTTCACTGTACTTGTAATGCAGTTTATCTCGTTCTTTGTTGCTATTGTCTGCCATGCCTTCCCCCACCCCTCAAGTTCTTCTACCTTTAGACTTCCACTTCCTTGTGGTTGCTTCTTTTTTCCCTGCTTTATTTCTTTCAGCTTCTTTTCCCATTTCCTCCCTCTGTAAATTTATCTCATTTTCAGTCTTTTTAAGAGAGAAGATCTTTTGGTTCCGCTAATTGGTATTCACCTTGCTGGGGAGGGCTTTTACACTAGCCCACCTCACTGGTTATCTGCCAACTACAGATCATCTCTTCCTGAGTCAGAAACACTCCTGGTCTCATTAATGGTGCCTAGGGTGGCAGAGGCATTCAGTCAATTTTCTTAAGGGATTTGTGGCAGAGGGGTCACTTGGAGCAATATAAACTCACACTGCATTGTCAATCCCTCCACCATAGCTACAATGGGAATCATAGATTATGGGAGATTAAGAGATTATGCGATTCCCAAGGCCTATCTTATTCCTATACACAAGGACCAGGAAGCTTGTGGGAAAGAACTCATCACCAAAGAAATGAAAATAACGTAGAGAAGCCAGCTAACTGATACTGGATGGGAAAGAGGATTCTGAACCCAAATTGTCACCTAGATTATGCCCTGGCCTAGGTCCCATGGACGCATGACTGAGTTTGTGGAGGATGCAATTTCAATAAAAGAACAAGCAAAAGTAAAAAAGCTGTTTTCCCTTAGATCTCCCTGGGGTGTGAAGAGGGCAAGGCAACAGGCTCATGGACACCAGGGGTGGCACTGATGGCAGCGACAGCATCACTGGTGATGAAAGCAGCAACACCAGGAAAGTAGACTTGGCTGCAGCAGTTGCTGGATGCCATGCCCTGGATATTGAGCATAGTTACACTTGGTGACATGTTTTTCTGCAGTCGGGGGAGGTTTCAGTCTGGTAGGCAGTGTCAGCAGCAGAAACAGCTGCAATGGTGTTTTTGGCAAGAGGCACAGCCGCCTGTCTTGGCATCAGCTGCAGCCAGGGTCTTCATCACAAGCATTCGAGACAAAGGAGGGAGAGAATCCTGGCATGCCACGGCAGTCAAGAGGCGTGGTTCTCAGAGCACATGGGAGAAACCCTCTGGGAACTCCAAGCTCTACGGGTGAAAAATTTGAGGGAGGAAGCAGTTCCTTCTAAGCACAAAAGGATGGGCCTCCACAAATTCTATTCAAGCGCGGCTGGTGATGTCTATCCCCAGGCTGGAATGACTTGGGAAGCAAAGGTCACATACATACCATGCGCACCAACACCTACACCTTCTTGTCTAGAGTCACTCCCTCACGTGTTATTTGAGTGGTAAGGGCCAAGAAATCTTTGCTGCCAACATGTGCTACTTTGAGCTGCATTCTGTGACACTCTGTTATTTCAGTGACCGACATCGAGATCAGCATTTGTGACAGTACAAGGGTTGACCTCTTTAGTGAGCGTGAATAAAAATCTAAAACTTTCCCATACTAAACAAGCCATTCCACTCCGAAGGCCTGCCATTGCGTGACGCCCTTCTGAGAAAAGCAGCTGCAGGGGATTCCCTGGGCATAGAGACTCATGTTTTCTGCCAGGTGACTCTGCCCTAGTCACAGTTAACTGGGCTGAGGCCTGAGGCCTGATACAAAGGCTACTACAAAAGCTTTTCAGTAAGAATAGTGACAGGCTGAACTAATCAGATTCTCTTGGTGAGTCTGAATGCCAGATATCCAGAGAGCTTTGGCAGAGTAAAATGGCACGAGATGAGGGAGACAGAGAAAGAAGGCAATGGGGAGATGCTATGTGCCAAGAGAATGAAGATGCCTAGAAGCAGAGAGGGAAGAAGCAGAGAGAGCTAGTCAAAAGAGGTTAAGTAGTCTCAGGAAAAGTGAAAACAAAGATAACTTGAGTCCTACCGGGGCAATATAGGAGAACAGAAAGCATTGTATTCTGAATGCTATTTTAGATCTTGTTCTACTTCCTTGAGGCCTGAAACGGCAGCTCCTATTTGTAAACAGTGAAATAATTTATTAGTTGAATATAAATGACGAAAATGATGGTAAAGTCAAGACAGAAATGAAAGTATTTGAGAGGCAGATTATTTAACATGCAAATGAATTCTCAGAAAATGCATTTTTTTTTTTGCTTTCTAGCTTTGCTTAGGCAGCAAAAATTCACAGGTAGGACAGATAACCCACACTTTAAAATATGTCACATATACCGATAAAGAACTCTTTTGTTATTTTTTCTATCATTCTTATTTCAGTGGGCATCCTTATATTTTACTCCATCATGAGTTTCTCTGTTCCTTGTAACTCGAAGAGCTGAAAGATTCCTTATTTCACCAGGTATCTTTAAAATAAAATCCCATAACCGGAGTAATCTGAATGTGTCTCTGTTCATAGCAACCTAACAGAATATAAGGTAAAGGAGAAGAGAAGGGGAATTGGTAACAAGTTTGGTTTGCCACCTAGAAACTGTGTGTATAAATATATTTAAATACATTTTCTGAAATAATGAAGAGTAATCTGCAGGGAAAACAAAATTAGTCTTCAATAGCCCACCTCCCCATTTGTAATTTAAAGTTGCTTCCTCTTTCTCACATCTACTCGACTATTCTTTTCCCTCACGGCAGCTTATACCACACGATTCCTATTAGGAGAGCAGCAGCCAACTTATGATCCAATAACACTTCACCTTCATGAGGTGCTGATGGAGCAGGACAGCATGCTCACGCCTTTCAGATATTCCCCTGGGAAAAACAGAGTGTAAAAATAGAACGAACCACCGACTGTGTTCGCAAATTCTAATTTACAATGAGGACAAATGTTAGACACTAAAGGTCAAAGTACTTTCAGGTGATTCTTGCTGAAGCAAAACGTGTGTAGCATTTACTAGAGTTGCATTTAAAGATCACACCTTTCAATATTGTCATTTTGCTTTGCTGCCAAACATACTGTTTCTGTGAAGTCAAAGTTTAATTCAGTTCTTGACTGACTGATTCTATAGTGAAGAATAAACATGGAAGATTCATCAGTAAAATCCTGAGGGGGCAATAAAAGAGTAATTAGTGGGCCTTTGACCTGGTAGGTACACAACTGTGTGATAAAGGTACAGCACTGTGTGTGGTTTTGATGTAGATCTCCAATCTGAGATATTTTTTCATAACCACACTGAAATTATCCTACAAAAGTATAAAATACATTTTAGTTACCAAGGAATGTATACCACAGATATTCTTGATCCTTCTTCTATCTCTAACCCTTATACCTTTTCCTTTATTCAATATTATACTGTTGGGATTTTCGAAATTATATGTGCATTAATTTTACTGTCATATCAATTCAATAAAATATTTCAAGAGCCTATTGTAAGTTAGCTTCCAAGAATATATTTAACCTTCCCTTTCTAACCATGATTATAAATGTCATATAGCCCACATATATAACTGAAGGTATTGAGTAAAAATTAGTGATTCATTTAAGGTCTGAATATTCCCTCTTTCCACATCTACTATCTCGTAGTATCTATTTTACATCCATTCAAATAGATTTAGAATTATGAGGAAGTCTACAAAGACAGAGGTGTATATATTTTAGATCTTCAAATAAGTGCCATTAGTGAGTCAAATAATTATTAATTGAATGCAAATGAATAAGACCCTAGTAAAGTCAAGAGAGAAATCAAAGTTTTGAGAGGCGGACCATCTAATATACAAATAAATTCTCAGAGAATGTGACAAAGTATTCATGGGTAGGACAGATAACTCACTTCAAAATATATAAGATGTACCAATGTAAAACTTTTTTTGCTATTTTCTTTCTTGGGTGATGAGGCAAGGCCACATAGTGGGTGAGAGAAATGGGGTTGGTTTTTACTTACCTAGATAAAATAGTCCTACTCTCAGGAATCCTGGGAAATGGCTACTCTTGGAGCAGAAATGAGTCCTGGAGCCTAATGGGTTTCATTAGTGCGTGTGGGAATGTGAGGAGGAGGGAGGCTCTAACAATGAGGGCGATCATCCATCCCTGTCCCATAAAGACAGACAAAGAGCAACTGGGGCATCTCAGTTCCATATTTTACATGGCGGCAGTTGCCGTAGCAATAAAAATAATGTATTAGGTGAGCAGTCGCTGGGTAGCAAGTCAGGGTCAGCCACAGTGGAGTCCTCTGGCCTTCGTGGCTGGGTCTCAGTGTCACAGTACCTGTGGATGGTGAGAACAGCCAGGAATGAACACAGACCTTGTGAGAACCTGTTCTCTTCCTGGGACGAAGTCAAACATCAACAGGGGACATCAGAAAAAGGCAGTCGTGCCCAGGGATGGCTCAGCACTTAGGTGAGGACCTCTATTTCATACGGTACTCACATGTGATTTATACATGTAATAGTTGCTTTTTAGGCCATATAGAGGCATCCTCACTTCAAAACTGTCATAGCAATGCAATTGCATGAAGATAACTGCTACAAAAGCATAATAGTAACACCTCATATCCTGACAGAAAAATGAAACAGACTATGTGAGGTTTTATTCTGTTTCTGCCACATAATTCTTTATTCAAACAAAATCTTGCACACAAGCCCTAATTCCTGGGCCAAGACAAAAGCTGGTCTGGTAAAAGGAGGACTGGGAGACTTAGAACCTCCAGCTCTCACAGCAGACGGATCCTCTTCCTATCCACCACACACCCTCCGTCTTCAATCACCTTGCAAAGGATCTGCAGAGCCCTCAGGACTCTGAGATCAATATTAACTAAATCACCGGAACTGAGTCTAGAAACACACCTATGAATATTTGGGAATTTGCTGTATAAGTGGCATTTCAAATAAACAGGGGAAGGAAATGGACAGAGAATAAATAAATAAGGAGGGGGGGAGGCAGGGAAAAATCTGGACGAAGTTACATCAGGATGTTACTTGTGGTCATTTTTTGATGATATCATCAGTGATTTTTAATGTTTTCCTTTCCATATTTCTATATTGTTGGAATAGCTTATTGTACATATATTGATTTTGTAAAGAGAATAGACAATAGAGAATTTGAACTAATTTCTAAACAAGCAAATGAAGAACACAGCAACATCCTGCAGTGCATTCTTCGTATTACACAAAGAGGAGAAAGTAGATAGAAGAAAAGTCAGAGTGTAAAGTGAGTCAGATCGAGGCAAATCTTAGAGCTCCTTAGTGACTCATGGGTGAGAGAGATAAGGTACCAAGTGAGAATGAAATCAGCAGCTAACATTTATTCCACATTTGCTCATTCCTTGCTCACAGAGCCTTCAGCATCCAGGGCAGACAAAGAGCGCTAACTGTTGGTGACAGGCTGTTTCTCAGCCAAGGTCTCTGTGGAAACAAGGTGGACTAGGAAAGAGCATATTTTACTATTTAGGCTGCAAACTCATCAGAAGTGAGAAGCCCTGTGCTGTGTCTAGATATTACTTTCAAGTCTTTTTTCCTCTTGTAAGCACTTTTTCTTTGGATGACTAAATTTTTTTTTTTAAATATTTAACAGGTTGTTGTGTTTTTCTCCCCTATTCTCTGCAAACAGCTCGGGGAATGAAAAGCGAAAGTACCTATTTATTTGCCTTCCTAGGCTGGAAGCAACGTATTGCAAAATCACCACGGAATTGTTCTGCTAGACTCTGAGTTCCATAATAAATGGAGGTAGTTAGGAGCAGTCACTGTGCTAATTTTTCAGCATTTGTTGAATTTAACTACATACTGGTTCTTTTATTGTGTTTGCCATCAAATTACCCCAGGATATCATTCTCAGAGGTAGGGGCAGGTGATGCGTCCCCCGGGTTACTTCCCATAGCCCTCACAGGATGGTGGGTGAAGAAGCTGTTGCATTGCTGCTGCCAGAGGCAGAGGCTCAGGTAGCCCCAAAGCACTGCTCACAGGGAGCGCTTTTGGTCAGACTCCTGCCAGGAAGGTGTTCTTCCTGCCAAAGGCGGATTTAAAATCCCCAGGTCTGCCCACTGAGAGTCAATATTGGGCCAGAGAGAAGAGTTAGTTGCCTAGCTGGAGAGACAGAAGGCTTTCAGCACAATTAGGCAGGCTGTCAGCATTTTGCTGAACATAAAGGAGTGAATCAGAGCTTTTTGTGAAAGTCAATTGGTAAACTCAGTATATACAGACTTTTTGGTGCAGGCAAAGACTAAAAACTACCTGAGTACAATCACTAGGGTCTAAAGTGACGGGTGGGCACACAGCTTGGGAAACCCGGGAGGATGCCCAGAACTGGAGAAGAGTAACCCTACCTGGGCCAACACCCTTTCCTTGCACATTCTGGTTAAGAATCATCGACATTTCCTTGGTGAGCAGGACCTCGAGGCTGATCTTAGAGCTCGCTTTCTGTCCTCTCAAACACGCTTACTAAACTGCGTGCTGTTCTCACACTGCGGCTTCAGGGATTCTCAGCAAATGTGTTCTGTAATAGCTACAGGATCTCTGTAGGTACCGTGAAATAGCAATGCCTGCTATTCTTAAGTATCGATTCTGTGAAAGTATTTTACAAACTTTATTCCCAATTATAATCGTCCTTCAGAGTCCGTATTTTCACGACCAACACTAGGGTGAAGGAAGGGATACCCCAGGAGCAAAATTTAAGGGGGCATCAAAAAATGCAGTCCTCAACAAAAGCCATTTTTTAACACGACATTTTTTTAAATCAAAACTAATTGAAAAACTCTAGAAGAATCAAACATAATTTTAAATAAAAATGGGCTGAGTGTTTTACGACCCTGTGCCATTGTGCAATATGAACAGTCATTTTCCAATTGGCACATCCCCCACCAGCCAGTTTATTAGGATAATGGTGTGTGAACAGATTGGGCAATACCGAGCTTTATATAGAGGCATTTTTTTTTCCCCACTAGAGAGCTTCTATTCATTGTTCCCACTTGATTCAAAATAAGGGAGGGTTTTTGATGATTGTATATAGGAGTATACATTCTTCTTTTTCTTTCGAGCCCCAACATGGCTTGTGAGGATATGGCCTCTTATTTTCCTGAATTTAGAGAGGTGAGCTAAGTTGCCCCAGGTCATGTAAACTAGTGAGTGTTCAGGCTGGGGTTCCATCCCAGCTCAGTTTGTGTTGCTAAGCATGCTACATCACACATACCATAGTTACCTGTGTCGGGGCAAGATTCCTTTATATTATATCCACTATATATTTATATCCACTGGCTCCCCAGTGGATAAAACCACGGAAGCAGCATGTCTCAAATATGCAGGGCTTCCAAGCCAATGGTTTGGAAGTGTGGTTTGACTTTAGGTGCCTCAGAAGCAGCTAGACAAGACCTGCGTCACCGGAGCTTCATCCCCCTCCAACACAAGTGCTTTACCTCAATGTATCGTAAACATGAAATTATGGTTTTCCTTATATGTATATTGTGGTGTGAAAAAGGTTAAAAGGGGGCGCCTGGGTGGCTCAGTTGGTTAAGCGACTGCCTTCGGCTCAGGTCATGATCCTGGAGTCCCTGGATCGAGTCCCGCATCGGGCTCCCTGCTCGGCAGGGAGTCTGCTTCTCCCTCTGACCCTCCCCCTCTCATGTGCTCTCTCTCAAATAAATAAATAAAATCTTTAAAAAAAAAGAAAAAGGTTAAAAGGGACAGGGTGCTGTCAGACCCAAGCTCAGGGAGTTCTAATTCTCTGACACTCCCTCTGAGCTGCTCTCCCACCCTATTCCAGTAAAGGTTAGAATAGTGATGCTCTAAGTTGGCAATTTGGAATTAGTGATTTTCATAATCATGACATAATTTTAAGAACTTCCTCGTTCTTCTTTCCATCACCTCTTGCATTATCGATGCCCAAGTTTATCTCTTCTGTAAAAAAGGATGCTTCTTGAGTGGTTGGACCTTGTGTCATTTCTTGGTGCATCTTCCTCCTTCTCCGCCTTCACTCTAGTGTCTAGTGCAGTACCCTGCACAAATCAATGCTTCATAAATGCTCATCAAAGTAAGAATTAGAACAAGAAAAAGTTCCACTGTGTCCTCCTAAGGGGTTGTATATGGGAACACCCAAACACATACAAATTTATTTGGAATTCCTAAAAGAAGCTCTAATGATCCAGTCAACTATTCTTCATTATCATCTTTGCATTAACGACTTCAAGACTAAGAATTTTTTGTCATTAAGTATGTATGACTTGGATAATATGAAAAACAATGGAGGAACTGTAAATGCAAAACGAAAAAGTGGCTAAGTTTGTGGCTAAAACTATTATTCAGGCACCCAATTGAGATGATGCACACAACAGGATTCACTATATGAGGTTCCAGTGTAACATAAAATTCATTGGCATTAATTAAAAACATTGCTTGAAGTTAATTTATACAATTGTAGCAGGCTTTCTAACTCAGTTTCCATGAGGTTGTGCATCTGGTAGAGATAAACTAGCTTGAAGGTTAATTTACTTAAAGAAGAGCAGGTTGTATTATTAGCTCAAGTGCTCTGCAGGGCTTTTGGTTTTCTTTTGTTTTTAAAATCAAGACTTTCTCTCCTTGCTTGCAGCAGTGGGAGATAAGTTGCTTAGTAACCTGCCCGGACTGGGGACTGTTGCTCTCAGAGCTGTACCCAGGGGGGACCTGCATGTGAATGAGATGGCTGTCAGCAACACTACACTCAGATTTCCCTGTGTGAAGGGCGCTAAGGGAACATACCAGAACTCCAGAGCCCCTGGTATTCTGGCTCACTTGAAATTGTGCTCTAGCCTATTACATATTTTTTTCCACACATATAATCATTTGTTTGCAGTCTGGAAATATAAAACCACCCAAGAAATGGAGGACAAACTATTGGTAAGAAACTTCTAATCCACATTCAGTATCTCACAATGTGTGTGGTAAGCAACTGAGTGATTTATCTTGTTCTCCTATGTCTGCTTTGTAAATTATGTGTACTTCCCTCTGGATGGAATTCATCTGTTGTTCTGCTCACAGTGTGTTATGAGCATTTGAAATTGAATGCAAATAGAGCGGAAACATTTTTTTTCATTGTTCCTCTTTCCTTGTATTTTTCTTCTAATTTTTGTCCAGATATTAAGTTTAAAATACTTCAGGAGAAAAATAAAAGATTGAAAACAACAGGGTCAAACACTATTGCTGGTTTGTTGTAAATGAGGCAAAATATTTTGCGTAAATTGCCTTATCTGGTGGTCACAACAATGCATTGAAGAGTTGTGTGCATGTGTTTTTGTGTGTGTCCTGGAGCAAGGTCCTATTATTATCTCAATTTTATAGATTAGTATCTGCAGCTTAGAGATGTAAAGTAACCTTCAAGGTCACACAGCTAGTGATTTGCAGGCCTAGGACGGAAGCCAGGCGGCCTTAATCACCATGCTACAACTATGTTGCTCAAATGACTTTAAATTACTTAGTTCAGTGAAAGGTAAGTTGCCTATATTGTTAATGCATGTCATATAATGCTCAGATATTTAAATCAAAATGATTCAATTGACCTCTTGGAAAGATGCGCAGAGTAAAAGAGCCTCTGCCTAGCGTTCACCTCCAAGATAATGAGATTCAACAAGAAGGTTAAGAACATCACCACTTTGCAATAGCACAACATTAGTTTATGGTAGAATTCTGGGCCATCAGAATTTTGCCCGGATAATTATAAAGCTCTGTTTGCTCAGACAACTTGTGTTTATTGGGCCCTGGGAGGGAGAAAAGAAAAAGGAGGGGAAAGGTCACAGAGATGGTGTGAGGGAGGACCCTGGGGAAAGGGACCAATCAGGGTTTCTCTCCTTGAGGGTGGAAATAAGCCCCGTTCCCCTTTTGTTCCCGCTTCAAGTTATGTCTTTTCTTCTTTCTCCTTGTTTCTACTAAACTCCCTCGGGGCAGAATGATAGATACAACAGCCAATTAGGGGGACACTGCAGGAAGAAGGGGCTCCAATGACAGCTCCTTCACCGTGTACTGAGAAACAGTCCCTTCCCTGAAGTGCTCATAATTGCCCTGCTCCTTTCTGTGCTCCCCATCCCTGCCCTCTCAATCAAGCTCCCGGGCCTAAGGCTAGCCAGTTATGGAGACCCAGAACAGCACAACGAAGCTCCCACGCAGGCGGTTTGAATTACTGTGCAGGCCAACCCGGATCTTCTTCTGGGATTAGCTAGCTCTCGCCCCCAACTCTGGGTGTACAGGAGTGTTTCTCAAGGTGTAAGCTTGGACCACCTGCATCAGGCTCAGCCGGGAGCTTGTTAAAAAGGCAGATCTCCGGGGAACCTCCCAGACTTGCTGAATCAGAAGCTCTTTGAGTGATGCTGGGAAATCAGCATTTTTAACAAGCTCCCCTGGTAATTTTGAATATATTATAGCTTGAAAGCCACTGCCTTGCAATTTGCAAACTGCTTTTACATAGATTACGGGGCTCAAATCCCAAATTCTCGAGAGGTTTATTTTCTTACGCCCTTCTCTGAGCTGTTGCTGTTTTCCTCTTCAATCAGTCCAATACCTCAGACTCAGTAGGTACTCTGCTAAGAAGACCCAATGAACCAGAGTTGTTTCTCTGTCCAAGGTGGCAAGGAAAGGAAAATCAAATACGCTTATAAACAGCATTTCAAGCAGGAAGTCAGTGGAGGACTGAGCATGGAGAGACTTAGTGGTACCCAGTTCTGTGAACAATGTTAAAAGCAAGACTGAGTTCGAACCCGGCTCTGTTACTTTGCATCAGTTTCCTCATCTGTAAAATAGGGGTAACCCCTATAAGGGTTGTGATGCAGATTCAATGAATTAATACAGATAAAGTGCTTGGAACAGCGCCTGGCTCAATAATAGCAACTAGTTTAGTTAGTGGCAGAGAACAGCATGTTGAAAAGCTACAATTGCATAAATCCACATGAGTTTCCAAGTTATACTTTGTAGAGCATAAGTACTATTGCCATCCTTTGTTTTGTTCAATAAGATTGAGAGAATAAATATTAATGGAACTGAATGTTAAGCAACATCATGGTGCACCTTATTGGGATTATTCAACTTCAGCTCTAGTGACATTGGGGCCTGATAATTCTTTGTTGGGGGAGCTGAGGAGTCTCCTGCGCATTGTAGATTTTTTTACCAGCATCCATGGCCTCTACCAGTAATATCCCCTCAGCTGTAAAAACGAGAAATGTCTCCACACATTGCCAAATATCCTCCGGGATGGGGTAGGAAGGGAAAGTGGAGCATAATTATTCCTTGGTGAGAACTGCCTTATATCCATCAGTTTACACAGTGTCCACGAAAATTATACTCTCTCATTTTCTAACACTCCCTTGAGGTAGGGAGTGCAGGTAGTCCATCACTGCTCCCAGTTTACTAATCAGATGATATTGAGATGAAGTGACTTGCCCAAGGTCACCTCGCTAGTTCTCGGGATGGTTATACTCTAAGTTGAGTCATCGATTGATCAGTACACTTCTCATCCATGTTCATAAAATATGAAAATGTTGTAGTAAGCTGAAGTCTTGTAATGCCTGATAACCTTTTATAATTTACATTGGCAAGAAGTGAGTATGCAAGTATTGTAAAGTCTTGCCCTCAACAGGGTAGCCTTCAATCATCTTCCTTGAAAGTATTCAGTGATAATGAAAGAATGTTTATAGGTTCCTGTATCTCAGAAACATGGTTCCTTATGCTTTCAATGGACATTCACAAAACATCTACCACGCACTGGTTATTCTGCTACCCACTGGGGAGTAGAAGGCAATTAGGACCTTCCCAAGCTCACAAGCTAGTTGAAGATCAGTCACCCACAAGCACACATAGTGATAACGCAGGTGGAGTGGGACAGTGTGGATTGAGGGTTGAGAGAGGATAAATGCAATGACAGGAAATATATAAGGCACAATGGGGAAATTAAATGAATCAACTCTCCTGCACAGGGGAGGGGAGGCTTTTCAGACAAGACTCTCCACAGGAAATGATGTTTAGGCTTAGTTGTGTAGGGTATGTGGAAGTTAATATTAAGTACTTCCTACATGCCAGGCACTGTATTGGGTATTTTATGCATGTTAATTTATTTAATCCTCACAATACCTGTGTGAGACAGAGACTATCATTCTGCTCTAGAGAACAGAAAACTGAGGCACAGAGAGGTGAAGTAATTTGCCTAAGGTCATACCCCTAACAAAGTATCAGAGCCAAAATGCAGATTGGGCAATTTTGCCCCAGAATCTGTGTAATTTCCAATCTTCGTCAAGATAAATAAGGCCCATAAAGCATGCAGTTGTACAACAGCTCTGAATGTGGGAAACTGCAAGAGCAAGGATTTGATAGAATATTCTGTGTGAAGAGAAGTGGTAGGACATAAAGGCCAAGAGGGACCAGATCATACAGGGACTGTGAGGTCCCCCTGGGTGGCTAGGTTTTATTCTGTGGGTGCTGGGGAACCCCTGAAAGGTGAGAGACCTGATCAGATTGTATTCGAAGACAGTAAGTTTGGCCTAGACCAAAAAGGGGAAAGAGGGACACTCTGGTTTCACATGAAATTAAAACCTCCAATATCTACTTCCAATTCCACCTCCCCCCCCCCCCCCCCAGATACTAAGGAAAAGAACAAATCTTAAATAGAAAAGATACAGCTGCTCTGGCCTAAACGCAGAATCCTTTAATACTGTCTTCTGGATGATATACATGTGTGTTTATTCTGGTCTCAGATTTAATTGGATTTAAATAAGAATCTGAGCACAATCACCCAGAAGGCCTGACATAAAGAGGAAAGTAGCAAGAGGTCAGAGAAGACACATCCTGTCTGTTCCTATTGAAAGCAGATTCAGGCCTTCCCCACCTGCACCTTCTCCCTTCTCCAGCAAAAAGCTGCACCTTATGTTACTAAGCAACAAAAATGCATTTGGAGAGTCTATATTCAATCACCCTTACCTCTACCCCACCCCAAAAAAGGTCAACCAAATGCTGTAGTTTGGATTTATTTCTTTTGTTATCTATATCAAGTATGATAGAAATGCTTTGTTCTACTTTGGGCTCTCACAATGAGCTGCTTAATTTCAACATAACTGTAAAGCTAAAATACCATTGGGACACTTGCCATCCTTTTGCGGGTTTAGGTTGGCAAGTGCACTTGTAGAGCTTAATTCTTTTCCTTCTAATTACACTTGCCTGCCTGCTCTTTGAGGGCATTCTTAGTAGGTGAAGAGTGACCCAATCACTGTGACCTCATGATCTGACTATAAAGCCTTCACATGTTCGTGGTTAACTAGGTCTCTTCTAATTCTGGAAATAAACTATGTTTTTTGAAAAAACACAATAGAATTCTTAATTAAATTGTTAGCCTCTAATTCTAATATATAAAAAGAACCCAATCCTTGTCAAAAGAATAAAAATGAACTATATGTGGCAACATACAGTAAAATTGAGGAATCACCCCAGAATGAAGTATTAAGGAAAACAGAATTGTCCTCTGAGAGCTAAACTATGGAATACACAGTTCCTTAGGCAAGAGATGTATAAAATCACCTCAAGAGACAGTATTCCATGGGTAAGCATGATGAGACTCATCTGATTGAGGGTATTCAAAATCTAAAGAAATAATGGGCTAATTTGTCGATAACAGAGCATAAACATGGCAGTCACCCGGGCCAATATTGGCTGTGCCCATTAGAAACTGTCTACCAGGGGGTGTGGCTTTTCAGTCCTAGCCAATATTTACTTGTAGAGAAGGATGTACCCGCTTATCACAACCTGATGTCTCTAAACATTGGAATCATACATTCAAATGACATATATGGAAGTATGCATTTAACATATGTAGGTTAAATCATACGATTAACTCCTTTGCTCTTGATTCCATGACTACCCAGCAACTTTCTGATTATAATTTGACTTCCCATGTAATTTGCCCAGGAGAGAGACACAAGTGCTTGGAGGCCTTGGTCATTATTGCTTCTTATTGAAAATTAACAATTGTTATCTTGTGTTAGAGACTTGAGCCTCCTGGGGCTTCATCTGCATGAATTAGCCCCACTGATTGTCAGGGTCCAACAAGATGGGGTGGCTGCGTAGGCCAGGTTGACGGCAGGAAAATAATCCACTCACGTTGTAGCTCTTTGTGCCACCAGCAATCATCCATGACAATTCCCTGGCTGCCACACAGGGCTTTCTTGAGACTTTTCCGTAGATTTTAGCCCTCCAGGCTTCAATCCCTTTCCCCTGGCCTGCCCATCTAATGAGTCAGCAAATCCTAGGAACTCTCTGCTATTGCCACTCCTACTTTGTTTCCAGGATTTATGTCCTCACTTCTCTTCCAGGCTAGCAGTTCCCAAAAGCCAGTGCAGAAACCAGCTGTATAAGAATAACCAGTCTGTGATGAGTAAACACATGAATGTTGGGGCCCCACTCTAGATCTCCTTATCGGAATGTGCTGGGGTGGTGCCCAGGAATCTGCTTTATAAGCTCCCTGGGTAATTCTGATAAGCTGCCACATTTCTGAATCACTATCTAGATGAGTGGTTCTCAAACTTGTTTACAAATAGAACCACTCTTAGAAAATGTCAGTGCTTAGGCTTTTCCCTAGACCCTTTTTTTGGAGGTGGAGTGTGAGCATTGGTATTTAAAAACTCTCTCTGAAGTGAATCTAATGTATTGTGAAGGCTGAGAACCTCTGGTTCAGACCTGTGATTCTCAAGTGTGGTACCAAGACCAGCAACAGCATCAGCACCCTGGAACTTGTTAGAATTCTAGATTCTCCAATCCTGCCCTAGATAACCACTAAATCAGAAATCCTAGGGATGAGCCAGCAATCTATGGTTTAACAGTATGTTGGTGATTCTAAGGTGCCATGGTTTAGCCTATTTCCCCAAAGCCTTCTAATTAATTAATCTCTCTGTTCCTCAATCCATCCTCCACGATAAGAATATTTCCACCTTTTCATCCTAGCTTCGCATCGCCCACCGATATCCTTAGCTTGGCAGTTGTGGCCTTCTCCAGACCACCCCTTCTAGTCCAAGCTCTCACCAGTAGACTAGGAGAAACCAGACTGCTCATTGATCCCTAGACAGTGAGTTTCCTCATTTTGCTAATGCTTCTCCTTTTGTAGAAGTCCAAGAGGACAGGGACCATTATCCCTACGCCAGCACTGTTCGCACACTTGCAAATCAACACAGAGATGTGGAAGAAGGGAGTAATTTTATACTAATCTTTAACTTTCCTCTACTTAATCTATCATGGGTTCTCTACAGCCTGGAGAGCAGCTCAGCCAACCCTTTTTGTTTATTTTTCAGCATTAAAGCCCATCAGGATGTGCGCAGTGTTCTGTTTCCACACTGAACCATACCCTCAGTTGGGCATTGAGAGCCCCGTGGGGCTGGGTGACTGGAAGGAGATGGGGTGCTCCTGGGGTATGGATGATGTTCTAGTTCTAGATGTGGGTGTTGCTTACCACATACATTTCCCACGGTGAGAATTCACTGAGGTAAACACCAACGATTTGTGCATTTTTCTGCCTGTATATTCTACCTCAGTAAGAAGTTACAAAAAGTCCAATTTCAAGCAGTGTTTCTCTACCTTTTCAAATTCTAATTCGATGAGAATTTATCAAGCATTGATGAAGTGCCAGGGACAGGTTTGGTTATTTCATTTTGACTTTCACAACCCTGAAGCAGGAACTGCCAGTATTGCTTTTTACCAACGAGGAAATGGAGGCTCTGAGAAACGAAGCACCTTCCCAAGTTCACACAGGTGGCAGGTATCAGGCAGGCACTGGGATACAGCTCGTGGGTCACCAGTTTCAGTGGCCCTCTCACTGTACCACTATGATGACACTTGCAGCAAGGTCTTTAAATGGCACATATTAATGAAAAAATAATAATAATTTTGCTTTTCATGATTCATCTTCAATGAGAAAGCACTGAGTTGCCTTCTTAGTTTTCATACCAAACATTTTGTTTCCCTCTGTGTCTTTGCTGAGAGGAAAGCTGATCAATTGCATAAGGCAGGTTCAAAACACGGAACAAGGGGTGGGGTCGTTGGCAAGTGTGGCCGAGGACTGGAGGCCCCCTTGGGGCCAGGAGTTGCTGCACCACCCTGCAGGGTTGAGGAGAGAGGCCAGGAGAGTGAGGGTGGCAAGAAGGGCATTTGGAGGCTTGAGGCAGTATTGTAACTCCTGCCCACCAGCAGAATAGCTGCTCTGGGTGTCCTTGACTCTAAAATAGAATGCAGTGTTACCCTGCCTGCACACCTTGAACAAAGAGAGAGGGAAAACTTTTCTTAAGGAAGACCCTTCACTTTATGACTGGGCATCTTGACAGTAAAATATAATTTGTTGAGAATTCATGCTGATTTTTCTTTATTCATTGATAACAGTCTTCCTGATCACTCTCAGGTCCTTTTGAATCATTGTTCTTAGAACAATTGCAGGATTAGCTGTCAAATGGAGAGACAGGACTAACTTCACAGCAAGGTCAATGTAAACAACAACAACAACAACAACAACAAACCCCCCCCCCAAAAAAAAAACCACCTCTAAGTATAAGACAGAAAACAAAAGAGGAAAAAGAGAAGTGGTGCCAAGTAGAAAAGCAGTAAGCAACATCCACTGAAGGTTCTCCTGTCCCCCACAGCATATTTGGTGTTGCCCTTACATACAGTTTTACTAACAATAAAGTACTGAATATGAAACAAAATTTTTTAGGGCTACATAGTGGGAGAGAAAGAACTCAGGCCTGGGAGCTCAATCCAGCTTTGTTCCCAGTTGTAAGTGCATTTGCAGGAAAATCAGGAATGGTATTTAAAATCTTTGCTATCTCAAAATACCTGGACAGTACAGTGGCTGTAGGTTTGGCATGCTTAGAGAAAACAGTCCTGTCCCAATGGAAACCCATGTGTAGATACTGACTCTTCTATATCCTCTAGCCAGCCATTAGAAATTAGAATAAAACTAGCAAGACAGTAATTAAAGAAATAGTTCTCCAGATGTAGTAGACCATACCCTTGTCTACCCAACACCAATTCTCCCTCTTTCTAAGAAAACCCTGAATTATGCTTAAGTATATACCTGACTCCCCACTCCAGAGCAAATCCTGTTTGGTTAGCTCACACTGTTCAAAAGAAATACAGAGAGCCATACATGTACTTTTTTTTTTTTTTTAAAGATTTTATTTATTTATTTGACAGAGACAGAGATAGCAAGAGCAGGAACACAAGCAGCGGGAGGGGGAGAGGGAGAAGCAGGCTTCCCCCCAAGGAGGGAGCCCGATGTGGGACTCGATCCCAGGACCCTGGGATCATGACCTGAGCCGAAGGCAGACGCTTAACGACTGAGCCACCCAGGCGCCCACCATACATGTACTTTTAAATTTTTCTGGCAGTCACATTTTTTAAAAAAGTAAAAGGAAATGAAATATATATTTTAATTATATATTTTACTTATCCAACATATTTAATGTTATATTGTCAATATAAAATCAACATAGAAATTATTAATGAGATACATATTTTTTCATATTAAGTCTTTAAAATCCAGGATACCTTTTTCACTGATAGTACATATCATCTAGGATTAGCCACATTTCAAGTGCCCAGTAGCCATATGTGGCTAGTGGCCACCATATTAGTCACTGAACCTGACCACATTCACTTGACAATTATAATTGGTCTGGGGCCTAAGATAGTCCATCCAGGCTGAGAGCAAAGACCTTGCCTGTGGGCAAGCTTTCTCTCTTTTCCTCTCCTGCTGGATGAGAATAAGAAAGAATAAAGGCTGCTTAACACTGTCAACCTTCTTGGTACTACGAGAGGAACCAGTTTTGAATGAAGCTGACATTGAATTTAGCAGAGAGGAGAGAAAGAAAGAACCTAGGGCTTTGGTGACATTACTGGGCTGCTGACCACACTTAAAATTTTCCCTGGCTCTGGACTTCCCATTTAATGAGGCGATATTTGCCCTACTCGTTTAAGCTGGCTTGTATTACATGTAGCCAAAAGAGTCTTAACTCTGTACAACATAAGTGGTCGTGCTTTGGCCCATTAGGATACCCCTCAACGTTATAGGATACAAGAGGAGGAACTAACCCGCAAGGAGGTTAGGAGGTTTTTCTTCCCGCGAGGAAGAAAAAACATCCCATATGGAAAGCACCTGAATTCATTGCATTAAATATAATGTTTAAAATGTACAACATAACAGCCATATGTATAAGTAAGAATCATCTGCAAAGCACGCATGTTCACTTTGTGTTCCAGAGTCAGGCGTCTGAATTCTGAGAGTGAACAAAGCCTAGGGGGGAAAAAAACCCTACACCAGATTTACAAGAATAGTTATCTTCATAAAATCTATATGAACTACAAAGTTATGAAGATGAAGGGAAAGCTGTTCAATAAAACTAAAGCTAGCAGGTCTCAAAGAGATACCTTTAGAAGTGTGGTTCTATTTTAAGTTTCCCACATAGCGCTAATTAGAACATACATTTCAATTAGAATTTGATTGCACTTCAGGAAGTGAATTATTAAATGACCTAGCACATTTTGATGTTTTCAATTGCCAAAACTGCCAGCTTTGGAGGACAATGATTCTTTAATGGTAATTTATTCTCCTCTCATTCCCATTATTGCGAGATAGCTGGGGGCCCTAGATACTTACGGGGCTCCAGGGACCCAGTGTGGGCAATTTCAGAGGAGGATACCAATTAGCCAGTTTGGTTTCACAAAAAAGCAAAGATTGCCCTGAGGGAAAAACTCTGCCTCAGAGGGAACACCCTTGAACTTTAACTGTCTTTATTGCTAATCATTAGAAGTCAGCAAAGAATTCGGCCTCTCTCCCACCATTTCATTATCAACACTCTTCAGTCTAAAAACGCATACTTTCTCTTAGTATGAAGGTGGTAATAAAGACAGCAAGTTTGCCCTATACATAAAAGTGAGTAACCACTTTCTATTAGTTTTTTTCTTTTTATTTTATTATGTTATGTTAATCACCATACATTACACCATTAGTTTTTGATGTAGTGTTCCATGATTCATTGTTTGCGTATAACACCCAGTGCTCCATTCAATACGTGCCCTGTTTAATACCCATCACCAGGCTAACCTATCCCCCAACCCCCTCCCCTCTAGAACCCCCAGTTTGTTTTTCAGAGTCCATAGTCTCTCATGGTTCGTCTCCCCCTCCAATTTCCGCCTTCATTTTTCCCTTCCTACTATCTTCTTCCTTTTTTTTTTTTTTTAACATATAATGTATTATTTGTTTCAGAGGTACAGGTCTGTGATTCAACAGTCTTACACAATTCACAGTGCTCACCTTAGCACATACCCTCCCCAATGTTTTAATAGCACTTCTGCTGCCTCCCCAAATTGCCCTAGGTCATCTAACGTTTACTACCCCCAGGGATAAATTTCTCAAGATTTTGCAAAAGGCCCATAATGGGTGTTTTCAGGACAGCAGAATTATGGGGCTCTGTTAAAGTGAAAAACAGCAGCCTCGAGGTTACTGAATAATATATGGCTGCGTATCTGACTCAGACATAAAGAACAAAAAGCCAATCTTCACCACCCCATCATAATTTTTTTATTTATTTAAATTTATTTATTTAGTTCCTTTATTCAACACAGTTTTTAGACTCTATTATGTGCCAGGCACTATACTAGGCACCTAGGATCTTATCCTGAGTAAGACAGCAGAATTCTACCCTTTCAGACGCTCACATTCTGGAGGGGCAGTATGGATGGGTCAGGTGGGGGAGGGGCACAGAGGATGGTGACTCAGCAGATCATTAATTCCCAGAAAGTGCTACCTTCAGGTACCTGGGGAGGCCACAGAAAGTTTGTTTATTGTCTTAAAGACTGCTATATTTTTCTCAACATCTGAGGTCTGCACATTGAACATTTGTTTTCCATCTCACAACCCTTAACTACCTTTCTGGCTACATGCTGAATTCAGTGACTTCGTATTGACTGGTAGAACATAAGACACTTGTCCTTTGCTTGGAAGAAAGTATGTATTTTGGGGTTTGCAAAAGTCAATACTAAGTCATAAAAGCACTCATAGAGTAGTATATCCTAATCATGTGTAAGCTCAACCTCCAGAACCACATCGTCTGGGTTTGAAACCCAAGCTCTACTGAGTACTGGATGTGTAATACTGGCAAGTTCCTCACCTCTCTGTTCCTCAGTTCCTTCCTGAGTAAAATGAAAACATCATAGGATACAGATGTATGTGTCTACGAATGTATGTATACAAGTTTATAGAGTTATGGGGATTAAATAAATTAATATGTTTAATATTACCTGGAATATAGAGTTAGTAGTACTATGTCCCAATACAAGTGGAATTGCATATTATTTGGTGATTAGGTTTGAAAATCAGTAGGTAAAGTTATATTTACATATAATAAAAATTGTCTTGAAAATCCTTGGGAAGTTACCTTTTTGGAGACCATAGCCCATCTCTCAATATATCTAGCACTGTCAATTTTTCTTCCACTATTGGAACAGATTGCTGTTTCTCTGATTGAACATCGAGTAGTGTAGCAGGTTTGCATGTAGGGATTGTGTCATATCAAAAGTCCACGTTGTTAAACATTAGCCTCACGCTGAGATGCACTGGGGAACCGACCTAGGGAAAAACAGACTCCTTTTTCATCCCAGGGTTGTTGATTGAAAAGGCAGGCAAGAATTGTAACCCAATTTAATTTATCTGTTTCCTCCTCTTCCATCAACTTCTCCTTGCCCCTCTTTGCCAAGAAAGGATAATTGAATTCACAGAAATTAAATGTGAAGCTATTACTCTTCACAAATATCCTGAGGTGCAAAGCTTGTTAATTACTGTTTGGGAAAAGTAAGGCAAGTTGTGTCACACAAGACACAATATACTTCTCTTCTGAGATAAGTATTCTGTTATTATTTGCCATGAATATTATTTCAAATGATAGTAATATTAAAGCATTTTTGTACTTTCTTGAGTGTTCCCAGAATTGGACTACTCTTACTGCCTTCAAAGCTAACATCTTTTTTTTTTTAAAGATTTTATTTATTCATTTGAGAGAGAGAGAATGAGAGAGAGAGCACATGAGAGGGGGGAGGGTCAGAGGGAGAAACAGACTCCCCGCCGAGGAGTCCCCCCGGGACTCCAGGATCATGACCTGAGGTGAAGGCAGTCGCTTAACCAACTAAGCCACCCAGGCGCCCCAAAGCTAACATCCTAATCCGAACCCACCACCCTCTTTGGCCCAGATTATGACGACAGTCTCCCAACTGGTCTCACAGCATCTGCCCTTGCCGTCAAGAGGATACAGTAGCCACAGCTGTCTTACAGGTCCTACCACTTCAACACCCTGCAATGAATCCCCATTTCGTTCACAGAAAAAGCTTAATGTCTTTTATTTATTTTTTAAAAATTTGTTGAGGTTTGTGTTATGGCCCAGGATATGGCTTATCTTGGTAAATATCCACGGGTATGTGAAAACATTGTTTGCTCTGCTCCTCCCGGGTGTTCATTTATAGAGCACTCTGTATATCCTGTTGGCTGATGTGTTGTTCATATTTTCTATATCCTTGCTGAGTTTCTATCTAGTAGTTCTTTCAGTTGCTGAGAAGAGGGTGTTGAGGTCTCAACTATAACTGTGAATTTGTTTATTTCTCTTTTCACTTCAGCTTTTGCTTCATGTTGTTTGGTTCATACACATTTGGGATGGTTATGTCTTCCTGGCGGATTGATTCCTTTTGAATTGAAGCCATTTCTATTTCAGATAATTATTGTTATTTTATTACTGCCACCTGATTAGTTGTTTGCTGTCACATTTTTCAGTTAAGTAATTTCCATTTGGTTTGTTTTATGACTTCTATCACTTTGCCGAGATTTTTTTTTATTTGTTTTAAGACAATTTGTAATTGTTGAATCATTTTTCTTTTAGTTGCTTTAAAATCCTTGTCATATAATTCCAACATCTGATTCATTTTGCTATGGGTGTCAGTTAACTGTCTTTTCTCATTCAAGTTGTGATTTTCATGGTTCTTGGTTAATTTTTGAACATGTCCTGAATATTTGCTTATTATGTTAGGAGACTCTGGGTCCTACTTACATTTTTTTTCCTATTTTTGCAGGCAGTCACCCCGTTTAGGTTTAGTATCCGGGTCCCCATCTATTTTCATGGGCTGTGGTTTCAATGGCAATCACAGTGCTATTTTGGTCTGTTTGGTCGCCTGGTGACACTGGGACCCCTACTGTCCCTGCAAACACTGCTTAAGAGGTAGAGGAAGCTCACCTAGGCCGGTCTGCCTGGTGCCTCTAGACAGGGAAGAAGTCTTGGCAGGAAGGGAGGAAGAGAACTTCCTGGGCCAGCTGCTTGCTGTGGTGGGATCTCTCTTCCTGGTGTCTCTGGCTGGGGGAGGAGACTCTCAAGTCCTACAGGGAAGGAAAGAACTCCCTTGGCCAGAGGAACTTTGTGTGGCATGATCCCTCTTGCTGATGCCCCCAGGTAAGTGGTAGCTCTGGGCCAGTGAAGGGAACTTTAGAGGCAAAGAAACTTCCTAAGCTGGGGCTACTTGTGACACCGTCCCTCTTATTGGTGCCCCAGGCAAGAAATTGTCTGTGGGTGAGGGAGAAGAGTCTCAGGTCTGGCAGGGAAGGAGTGCCTTGGCTATTTATTCTCTGTGGGACTTCTGATGCATCCCTCTTGCCGGTTATACCAGCCACACCTGACTTTGTTGGTGAGAATTCTGTTTGCTCCAGAAGAGAGATGAGCCTACCTGGATGCTTCCTGTTGCTAGACTGGGAGTCAGAAAATGCTAGACCTGGGCCACCTTCTTTTGGGTGGAGGGCTGTAAGATGCCTGTTCTGTCACTCCTCCAATCCCCTGATGTCAAACCAGTTTGCCTTCCTCTTCCTGCCTTTTGGACTTCTCCTTTGATTTTGTCTTTTGCATTATTTCTAAGTTTCATGGTTGTCAGGAGGAGGAGGAGAGGAGTTGTCAGAGAGGGGCAAGGAGAGGCCTGTCTACGACATTTTGTCTGAACTGGAAATCCATAGTCTTTTTGGTGGCCTCTGGGTCTTGTGTGACACATCCTCTGTGATTTCTCTACTCTCATCCCTCTACTCTGCCTCCTGCTCACTCTTGTCCAACCCCATTGTCTTCTTTCCTGTTTTTGAGCATGTCAGACATGTTTCCACATTAGGACCTTCCCATTAACTGTTCCCTCTTCTTAGAACTTTCTCTCTCCAGATATTTGCTTGGAAAAACTCTCCAGTTTTTCTCATTTCTTTGCCCAAATGTCATCTTCTCAAAGGACTCTGCTCTGTCCAACACCCCACCACTCAATTCTTTAGCATCTTAGAGATAAAAAGACAAAGCTCAGTGGTTTTGCTCACTATGGTAAGAGAGAGTTGTGCAGCTCACATACTCTTTCCAAACAGAGCAGAGAGCAGACAGTCACATTAATCTTATCTAAAGTTTTGGGGAAAATGAAGTTTGGGGATTGGCAGGATTTCAGAGGCACAACTTTCATCAGGAGAAGCAAGGTTACTGCATGTTGATTAGTGGGTAGGCACTCAGAGGTATGTTTTATTTTTTTATTTTTTAATTTTTTTATTTTTTTTAATGAGTTCCTTCCTGATTGGCTGACTTTTAAAAAGCAAGGGACTGACACTATGGTTGGCTTGTAAAAAAGCATGTTCACAGAGGTGAGTTGTCCTTATTCATTGAACATTGTCTTGTTACCAGAGCTACAGAATCACCAGTCTTCTCCTAGCAGTGTGGACCTTTTTTTTCTCACCCCCACTCAATTACTCTCATCCTACTCTACCTTTCCTCCCTGTTGTACTTATCACCTTCTAATGTAATAGATGTTTACTTATTATGCTTAGTGTTTGTCTGTCTTCCCTTGCTAGAATGGAAGCTCCACCAGTTGGGCATTACTGATTGTTTGTGTCCTGATAAACCCTACTTTTCTAGAACACTTCCTGGCACATAGTGAACACACAATAAATACTTGTTGAATTATTAAATGTTTGGACAGTACCCACCCCAAGCAAGCCTAGAAGAGGCCAGGTAGGTTTATTTCTGTACTTTTTCCTCCCTTCCTGGACAATCCTGTCCTGCCTGCAAATATATCTTTCACTGTGATGCACCACTGATATGATATGAATATATCTTTGTTAACATTTTTTATTCTCAGGGGTATATACTTTTTTAGTTTGAATCTCATTTGAAGGTACATCCAGAACTTGGGGGCTCTCTTCAAGAATAAAGAATACAAAATTAAAAATACAAAAAGGTGCTTGGAAAGAGCCCATGCAAATGGAGCTCTGACTCTTTAGCTACATTAATTCCAGCTCTCATGGTGGGATACAAGGCATCACTCCTTTTTCTTATCATTGTGGAGGAATTTCAGACAGTAGCAAATAAGGGAAACACTGATGTTTTGCTAGGGTAAGCTATGAGGTCAATGATAGACCAGATTAAACTAAACGGTAAAGCAAAAGCAAAAAACAACAACAAAAAAAAGTAGTTTGATTCTGTCAACATAATACAAATTAAAGTGATTTGCCTAAACCATTTGGTTTGACAGGTTAACTTTGGCTGCCACCAAAGCTAGCACTTGATTCTCTGCTGAGACAAGGATTTTCTTTAGCTTCTGACATGCAACCCAAACCTTCCAAATTTTTTGTTAAAATCAAAAGAAGGCTGGAACAGAATTATACTGTTTGAGGCAAATAGCAATCTGAGGGAAAGGAGAGGCTGAAGATACTAATGTAGTATCCACAACCTCAACTGAGTTTCCATTTATCTCTTTCCAACACCTCATTGTCTATCCAAATAGTCATGTGGTACTTCGCTAAATTACTTGTTAGATGTTAAGTCTTTTCCAACTACACTGTGAACTTCATAAGAGCAAGGGCCCCTTCCAATCCCTTCCTGCTTTCTCCCCAGCACTGGCAATGTATCTGGCACATAAAAGAGCTCAATTAATAATTGTTTTGTGGATTCGTTTTATGAATGAATAAATTAATTGAAGAAAACTTGGCTCGCTTTAGAATCCTCCACTTGGCAGAGCATCTCTCTATTCTTCTTTTCTGTATTTCCCTTATTTCTACATCAATAATTCCTTCTGCTCCTTATACCCAAGGCTAGAAGACTTAACTCCCTTTCTGGGAAATTCCCTAGTAGCAGTTGCCTTAATCAGAACCAGTTTGACTACCAAGACATCTTGTCTGTACTTTGTCCTACCTCTCACCTTCATTTCCTTTGAATTATATTAATAATAAACGCAGAGCAAGACAAATGAAAAATATTAAGACATACTCTCTTTACATAATTTGAGCATACATTTGACCAACTAAGTGTAAAATATTTGATATTTTCATGCGGAAATCGGTGACTTACGGTCTCTGATGTTGGTGCTTTTGTTTATTTAACACACTTTTCATAGTCATGTTACTGGTAATTTTAGAGGTCCCAGAGTCAGAAATATTTCTCTTCCCTGGGTTCAGTAATTCTTTCATCCAAAGGGCTGAGACCTGTATCACTTGCTTCTTCATTGTTTAGCTACAGAGGAAGTTTTTATGAAATGTCCTTTCTATTTCCAGAATGTATATTCAATACTAGAAAACCTGCTGGGAATTGTGCCAACAATTAAGCTATTATTTCTTTTAAAGAGCCTATTCTATTGCATGTGGCTTTAAAATGTAACTTCTTTAAAACTTGAGTTCAAATGACCACCTCTCCTTTCACCAAATTGCAGGGACTTTGGAATGCTATGAATTCATGGCCCATTCTGTTCCCAGTAAATCTGGCCCAGGACAAGTGTCCTCTTCAACATCCCCTGTCCTTTGTTGTCATCCCTCTTCTCATTATCTTTCTGATGCCCACCTTTGTATTTCCTGCCATGGACATTCCCTGTGATCACTCAAGCATATGTCTCCCCTCTGGGAGGAAGCTGATGAGAATTAATCTTTCATAAATGTGATTATGGATGATGATAAACTCTTCTCAGTAAAGATGTGCAGCTTAGCAGGACAGTTTTAAAATATTATCACTTTGCAGATACAGCATTTTATTTTATTTTTAAAGATTTATTCATTCACTTTAGAGAGCGAGAGAGCATGAGCAGGAGGGGCAGAGGGAGAGGGAGAGAGAATCTCAAGCAGACTCTGTGCTAGGTGCAGAGCCCGATGGAGGGCTCGATCTCAGGACCCGGAGATCACGACCTGAGCCGAAACCAAGAGTCACATGCTCAACTGACTGCACCACCCAGGCATCCCACAGATACAGCATTTTAATAACCACACATGATTTCACCCAATACTCACAACAACCCTGTGAAGGAGAAGATGTGGCTAGAAACACTATCCTGCTTCTGTAGATGACAACACTATGATACCAAGAGGCTAAATGATTTGCTGAGGGTGAAGAAACAAGTAGAAGCCTGATCTGGAACTAGGCTGAGTTAAGATACTCTTGCATCTTTCCAACCACAATGAGGTTGTCAGCATTGGACATGATCAGATGATAAAATTTATGCACAGGGACCAGCCATCAGGAGGGACTAAGGGCACATCAATCTCTCAGTCCTATTAAGCCCTTCCCTCATCCTTGGAGTTCTCTTTTGCTTCTTTGACTCCACTTCCCCTTCTTCCCCTCCCTGACAGCATCTGGTAGTTTCCTATGCAGATTACTCTTCCATTATGTGGCCCTTGGAGCCCCCATGGTTTTTGACCCTCATTTCGGGGCATTGGTTAAACATACACATTCCTCTCCTTCCAGAGCAGGGAACTGGGATTCTGTACATTAAGTAAGTGTCCAGGCAAATCCTATGACTTCACACATTTGGGAGACTGAATAATGTGAGAAATATTTGTTAGCTGATTAATTAATAGATCGATGTGTAAATATTCAACTACTTAATTAATTGCTAATATGCACACTGAACTTCGGTATTGGGTTTTAGAGAAAGTTTAAGCAGAGAAAATCTGCACCGAAACACACCATCAGTTAAATATGAAAGAAACTCAAAGAAAATGTGAATTTATTATACAGTTGACTTCTAATAACCTTTTTTTTCTTTTTGAAAATAAGAACCATGGGGAATGGAAGCATTAATATTCATAACACATATTTTTGAAATTTCTCATTTCTAATACTATTAAGGAACATGTCCCACCTATCTTGAGAGCAAGGCAAGCAAAGGAGGATTGGGGGCCTCTCAGAATGGCAAAGGAGATCAAATAGAAAAAAATCAAGTGAAAGGAAACACTGATTCTCAGTTTTTAATGAACTCTCATAATCAAAGTTTGAATCCCCTCTAGATTAATTGAGTGTTCCAAAAGGAAGATTTAAAGAGGCTTTTTTTTTCTTTTTCTTTTTTAACTGATTCCTTAGATCTTGTGGTTAGCAAATAGGTCTTGCCAATTTTGATAAATTAGTTGCAAATGAATCAGAAACATGTGGACTATATGTATTCATATTTTAAATAGGGGAAAGGTATTTGGAAAATACACTTGGTCAATGCCAAAGTCTAAATATTTCAAAAATATTCTGTGGTATTTTCAGAAAACAAAACATTTCCACTCTGTCAGCAGTCTAACTTCAATATATTTATATAATGCTTATTTAGCCTTAAACCCAAATTAACAGAAAGGTTCATATTGCAAAATAGCTAACATTTTTACAAACTCGTGAGCACTGACTTGGCTGGTCTCTCCTATTCTTAGTCAATCACACACTCTAATGTTCAGTTATTTTTTCCTCACATAGTATGAGACAGGAACAGCCCAAAGGTAAGCTCAGTACACATCCATTCCTACATCTTCCTCCTGGTTGGTGGATCTTTAATAAATGCATAAAACATACGTACCATTCTGCATATATATATATTTTTAAAAGGATTATTTACTTATGTAAGAGAGAGAGAGCTGGGGGAGGGGCAGAAGGAGGAGGAGAGAGAGTCTCCAGAGAGTCTCAAGCGGGGCTTGCTCTCATAATCCTGAGATCATGACCTGCACCAAAATCAAAAGTCAGAGGCTTAACTGACTGTGCCACCCAGGAGCCCCTCTTCAATGTATGTTCTTGAAAGAATAACCAGGAACACACTAAGTTAATATAATGCTGAAATATAATACACGGCAATTAAATCATAACTGTCATCATACAGCTATGGTGACATTATAGAAAGAAGGATAGCATTTTATCTGGTGACTATCAGACTCAGTTTTTCCTTTTTTTTTTTTAAAGTAGGCTCCACGCCCAGCATGGAGCCCAATGTGAGGCTTGAAATCATGATCCTGAGATCAAGACCTGAGCTGAGATTGAGAGTCAGACAGATGCTTAACCGACTGAATCACCCAGGTGCTCCCATACATAACCAGTTTTTCCATTTTTAATTTGTCACATAATGTTCTTTTTATATCCAGCCCAAACAATCAAGTATTAACATTGAGGTATTTTTTTTTCTGAATTATCAGTTATTTTACCTATGTAACACATGCATTTTTTAAAAATTGGCAATATTGGGGCGCCTGGGTGGCTCAGGCGTTAACCATCTGCCTTTGGCTCAGGTCAGGATCCCAGGGATCGAGCCCCGCATCGGGCTCCCTGCTCAGCGGGAAGCCTGCTTCTCCGTCTCCCACTCCCCCTGTTTGTGTTCCTGCTCTCGCTCTCTCTCTCTGTCAAATAAATAAATAAAATCTTTAAAAAAAATTGGCAATATTGATGCCCAATAACAGTAATCCTGAATATTTGATCAGATGATACAAATACTCAGGAACTTCAGTTATTTACATTAGAAAAAAAATACAGCCCCATTATATAGAGAGATTACGTTTTAAATGACTATATAAGATAAAAATTTCATGCAGTCAAAACTGCCCTTAAATTCCCTCATTTGGCCATCAAGGGCAGGATACATTTTATTGCATACTATTGCTATACAGCAATTCTTCAGCACATTAGTTTGTGACCTGCTGAACTAGCCTCAAGGAAGGAACAAAGGAGAGCTATTGTGCAAAGATTCCAACAGACAGATCCTTCGGCCTTTAAAATACCCGTGAAAAGAGCCATGGACTAAAATGGGAATGGATAGAACATTCCAAAGTGCTCCTCCTTCCTGCAGGCCTTCTTTCCTTGACTCACTTTTTATTGTTTGGCTTTTATAACCTTAACACCTGTTAACAGACATGTTTGGGGTGAGCTCGGAGGCGATAATGAGGTTTCATCTTAGAGATGGTCAGTTTCTAAAGACAAAACTTCAGGTAGAGTGCATTTATATGGACCTTGCTGATCTAATTAACTTGACTGAGAAAGAAGTCTACAGAAATAAAGAAAGGTATTGCTGGTGGGGTTATCATCGTTTTAAACAAATAAACAAGAAGAAAATTCATCCCAGAAAATGAAGTCGTGTTAGGAACATGGGCGCTGGAAGAAGCCAGTCAGAGGATCACGAAGGAGAACACTTTTCAAGCTTTCACGTGGGCACAGATCATCTGGAAGTCCGATACAAAAGCAGATTGGGGCCTGGGATTTCACATGTCTGACAAGCAACCGACAGGTGCCACGCTGCTGGTCCCCAGACCACACTGAGCAGCAGGGATGTAAATCGCCCTCCCAGAGGCAGCACGCAGCGGTCCCCAGACCACACCACACTGCCGGTGAGGATTAAAGAAGGAAAGCCAGGGCCCACCAAAAACCACACAGCAAACAATAACAATACAGTGATCTATGATTTTAACACACCATAAACAGCCCTTACTCTCCATATTTGTAGACAAGGATTTTTCTATTCACATTACCGAATCTGATACTCCACAGAAACCAGATAGAGGGTTTTCTTCAGAAATGGGGGCCCAATGATGTAGAGAGATTATGGAGCACATGCGGTGTGGTATTTTTATGTCTGTGATGCTAACAAAGAAGACAGTGACACCAACTTGTGAGCACCAGAAGTTTCTAAACCTTTTACATGAGGAAGCAACCCCTTCGCCTACTGAGTTGCTATTACTGTTTAATTTTAAGCTTCATTTTTATGTTTAATATGGTTGTGTTAGGATTATGGATTAGAATGAAGTGAAACCATGACCAAACAAAGAAAACTCTTATATTTTAGTAACTTTGTTAAGACAGCCCCTCAATACACAAACAGAACAAAACAATCCCATAATCATCAAACTTGCTATCAGAATTCAGTGGGTTGTGGTGACTGAATTTACTAACCAGTTCAATCAGAACAGTTAATCCTCCTCAAAGTTCTAACACCCCTCTTTTTAGGAGTTTTTCAAATGAGTGAGTCACAAGCCCCAAGCCAGTAACTTGACAGAAAATTATCAAAAAGATTTTGCCAATTCAATTTTTTTGGAAATGGAATTTTAGAGCTACTTTACTAAAGCCTGTAACATTGGAGATAACTCAAGCGATCTGAAAAGAACAAAAAAAGACTCTCAAGAAACAAAGGAAATAATACAAAAAGAAAAAAAGGATTTATGTAGAACAGTTATTAAATGTATAGTGTCATATAAATTCTAGGGAAGAAGATCTGTTCTGACAACTTCCAATGTTAGATTGATTAGAAAAATTTTGGAACATTACCAAGTTCTGTGAAAGGCATGGGAAATAATTTCAAAGGAAAGGGGGGAAAAAAAAACCCTGTCCTCCTCTGCATTGAAGAATATTACAGTATAATAACAGACCAAAAGTTTCTGGACACTTGCCAGGTGTTCCATGGAAGAAGAAATAATATGCAACAATATGTGTAATTATAACAGATACCAACCAGTTCGACCAATGTTTACTGCCAGTGTCAGGTGGTTTGAAGGACCCAAGAAGTACCAATGCAAACGAATTTCTTGCATTCACTTTTTACTTCTGTATAAAAAGGAATGGTAAATTGTTTTTATCACATCTGATGAATAAACCTGATTTTTGCCCTTTTCCACCTTGCCTGCTATAAAAGTATGTAAAAAAATGAAAGGCAATGGCTTCCATGACTACTTAGTCAGATGCCTCACAGCCTTAAACTTAGGGAACAACAATCAGTTAATTAAAAAAAAAAAAAAAGCATCTGAACTCAGCACAAGGAAAGGCTTAGCCCTGTTTAAATAGATTAAGGATGTATCTTCAGAAATGGGCACCCTCTGTCTTCCTCCACTCAACGCCTGCAGCAGCTGGAGAATCAGGGTCCTGATGGAAAGATACTGGAACTCTGTGGGGTTAGAAACAAGTTTGAGAACTACTTCCTACAGGCTTACTTCCTGTTTCTTTCTTTCTTCTTTCCTGACCTCATTGCAGAAGGGACAATTAATTATACCTTTCCGTTCATGGAACATAATAATCATTGTTGCAAGCAAACTGTCTTCCTTCCCTCCTTTTTCCTTCCTTCCTTCCTTTTCTTTCCTCTCTCCTTCTTTATCCATTTCCCCTTATCTTCATTTCTTTCCATCCCATAGTCAATCTCTCCAATGCTCTTTTTTTAAAGATTTTATTTATTTATTTATTTGAGAGAGAGACAGAGATAGCAAGAGAGAGCACGAGTTGGGGTCGGGGGGAAGGGAGAAGCAGACTCCCCGCTGAGCAGGGAGCCCAGGACCCTGAGATCATGACCTGAGCCGAAGGCAGATACTTAACCAACTGAGCCACCCAGGCGCCCCTCTCCAGTTCTTTTTTTGTGCATCTTTTGTTTGCAGTTTTCTTGCAAAATGAGTATTGCTGTTCTGTGCGCCTGTATGTAAATTGCTGTGTGTTTTAACTTTTGCCCTTAAGGGCACCATAGTCTTAAGATACATTCATATTGCTATGCATATATTGAATCCACTGCCCCTAACAGTTACACTCCTGATGTGTATCCCCCACACTGTCATGGTGATTTATCTATCACAAGTTCCTCCTCCTCTCTGCCACACATGTAATGCTGCAATGGACATCCTTGTACATGGCCTCTTGGGTCTGCGTGAGAAAATGAAATATATGCCAACAATGGAATGGCTGGAGGTTTCCAGTCTAAGAGAATGTCTTCTCCAGATCATCCAAGACCACTCCAACTATTACTTGCCACTCAAGATTTTATTCCTACAGCTTTAAATAAGATAATGGATAGGGACATGGATGTTTATTTATTTATTTATTTATTTATTTATTCTTCTGTCACTCATTCAACAGTTTACTGAATACCTACTATGTGTATTTGATGGTATAAAGATGAAATGTCCTATCCTTCACCTTATATAGCCTTATATACATAAGCCATTTTTGCAGATGGGCAAAATATGGCTGAGGTCACGTGATTAATAAGTGACAGAGTTAGGATTTAGAAAAAAGTCTAATTCCAGATCCCCTAGAGAGAATAAAATAGAGAGAATATTGTCTCTATGGGAAAAACATAACCTTGCTCTCCTGAGGGTGGGAAATGAGGGAAAAGAGATATTCTTCCTCAGAAAATTCACACACACAGCTCTTGATTTGTCAGTGGAAAATAGTACCTCGGCAAGATGAGTCTCTAACCCAAGAGTTCTGACACAGTGCTTCTGGGTTCCAGAGAGAAGACTGGAGACTCTGAGGCCCAGGCCAGTGTTCTCAGTGGAAGCCAAGCAGGGAGGATTTGGCAACAGAAGCTTATAAAAGAGGAAGACTCTCTTTCCAGATGTCATATCTCCCTTTCCTCAGTACTTTCAAAAATACAAGTTCCAGTAGAAGGTACACAGTGCACAGAGCAGCACCATGAGAATGAAGTGCCCTACTCTTCCCTTATCCATGGTTTCAGTTATCCGTGGTCAACTGTGTTTCTGAAACACATGATCCTCCTTCTAGCAGACCCTCAGAAGCTTGGCAGTAGCCTACCGCTACATCACGAGGCATGTCGGTAGTCTCACATCGTCACAAGAAGAAGGGTGAGTACAGTCCAGTAAGATACTGGGAGACAGCCAGACGACATTCACAGCACTTTTATTACAGTATATTGTTATAATTGTTCTATTTTACTATTAGTTGTTGTTCATCCCTTACTGTGTCTAATTTATAAACTTTATCATAGGTATCTATGTGTAGGAAAAGATATAATATATACATATATGAGGTTCAGTACCACCTGTGGGTGCAGCCATCCACTGGGGGCCTGGGAACAAATCTCCCAAGGATGGGTGGGGGGGACTATGGTAGCCTGAATGACTCCCATTAAAACACAAGGAACACATGCTGGAATGGGGAGGGTTAAAGAAGTAGCAACCATTTCCAGTTTGAGAACTCCCAAAATCAGAGGGTCTCAACTTTTTCCAGCTTGATATCTTATAAACATAAAAAGCATTTCAGTGATGTATTATGACAATGGTTGCTCACTTAATATTAGTTTCAAGTGAAGTATATAATAGCAAAAGCTACAATGAATTTAGTAATACTTTAATTTGTATCTAACATTTTACAAATACCAGTATTTATTTTTGCTTTATGATTTTATCTTATTATTTATTATGTTATTTTTGGTGGTTGCATCAGAAAAGCTCAGGGATGACTTGAATAGTAACAGTGGGGTACTCTTGGCTTCTTTTTTGGTGTTTTAGTATAAAAAGAACCCGACTGCTTCTCTGCTCACTGCAACCTGCTTAATATCAAGGACTCTGATGTATCCAGTGCCTCACCAGAATGGTGGTTCGTGGCTGCGGCTCAGGAAGGGACCCTCAGACATTTGCTTTGCCCCAGTGACTGCCAGGCTGCTTCCTCGTGGCTTCCCCAGCCTGGTCGCACAGGTGATCATGCTGCTAGAGGCTTGGGGAGATTCCGGGTGCTCTGGGGACTCCAACAGGGTGACCATGAGTGGGAGAGTGGACTTCCCAAGACAGGCTTGCTCACCAGTGTCTGGGCTTGCTGTGGGAAGACCCAGGTGGTGGTGGATGGCTTCCCAAGAGTACTCAGCACTTCTGTAGGAGATGTTATTGGAAGTAGAGCCCAGGATGCAACCGCACTAGTCATGAGCGGCCAGGAATGAAGAGCTGGAGGGGATAGCTGCCATGTTCTTGCTTGTGGGCTGATGGAAACCTCGGTGTATGATTATGCATGATAGGGACTGAGGAGTGCTAGACCACCCAGACCATTTGCAAAGGAAGTCTCTTTGCTGGAGGCTGTTCTACCACCAACAAATGTGCATGCGCTCAGGGTGCATATTTATTATACTATGTGTTACTCATTGCCCTTACAGCCTAAAGCCTATGGTTAATGCTTGATGAGCATTTAGATTCCCAAACCCTTATAATTATTTACTCTCTCCACCCATCTACAAGAGACCATGTCCTAGAAACCACTATTCTAAATGCCCCAAATCAGTGCTCCTAGTTGGGTACTTAACATACCACCTTGTACTGACAGTCTTAGGTTATATATATTTTTTTATGTTAGCATTCCTCATCTCCTTCATGTGGATTGTTAAATCTTTGAAAAGAGAAATCAATTATTATATTTTAATACCCAGGATGTTTAGGAGCAATAACAGTGCTTTGCAGAAAGCCTTGCTAAACAGGAAGAAAAAAAAAATTATTAAGCACCCACTCAGTGCCAGGAATTGTGGCAAATGTTTTACATTTATAGAGGACATTGAAGTTAACTCTACAACTTCCATTCCAAACCCTTCCTTTGCGCAGCAACAAAGGAATGGTTTTTAAACAGTGTAATTCCATCATAGTAATCCCATTCCCTTGTCTCTGAGGGATTCTGAGCCCAGGTTTAAGCTAATCAGAGCATTGCACTCACCTAATGAGTCACTAGATTAAGGCTGGGCATAAGACCTCAATTGGACAATCAGATTGAAAGGAAAGTGTTTTTGTTTTTTTTCCATTTGGGGGGATGGAGACAAAGCTCTGGACAGCAAATTAATGGAAAGATCTAGATCCTTGATGTCACAGAGCCATTAAATCAATCCACCAGACCTAAACGGCTCTGTGGCAGGTATCTTCCATCTGTCTCCCATGTCTATCGGCTACCTTCCTCACCCCGCTCTCTGCTCTGAAAGGCTGACTTGTATGAACCTGTGTAAATGGGCTCTTTTTCCTCTGGCTCCCAGTTGGCTCTAACCAATGGGGAACACCAGGAGGACACGGAGAGGAGGGAGAAGAGTAAGGTCAGCATTTATTCTGAGACAATGTCCTATAGTGGGGACAATCTCTTCTGTGAGATAATAGATCCCTTTACTATTTAAACTAGTTTGAGTTTTGTTTTCAGTTCCAGTAAAAAGTGTCCTACTGATATATACATATATATATTTTATATATATATATAATCCCATATAGGTAGCCTTAGAGGAAGTTAAGGTTTTATACACACACACACACACACACATACATACATACCATATACATATACATATAATCCCATATAAGGAGCCTTAGAAAAACTTAAGGTAGCATTATTTCCATTTTACTGCAATAGAATCAGGGCCCAGAGAGGTCGCCTATCTTGAACAAGGAGCTGAAGGAAGCCTGCCTTTTTTAAGTTTACAAGCTGATTTATGTTCACTAAATGCTCTATTTTAGAATTATTGATTTCACTTTTTAAAATTTACTAAATGTCTTTTAAAAACTTTCTTAACCAATGATCATAATCAGAAAATAGACTCATTTAACCTTTTATATAGGTTTTAATTAATGCTGGATGCCATGTATATTCTCCTTTATCACTTAATCACCCTTAATCTGTGAAGATTCTGAAATAAACTAGAATATAAAAACAGAGGAGCCAATTTGCCTTCTATTAAAGGACACCTTGGGATACATCCTAAAAGCTTTAAAAAAAAACCACACACCTATTTAGAAATAATTTGAAACTTACAATAAAGTTGCATAAATAGTACAAAGTACAGTCCTATATTCTTCACCAAGATTCTCCTACTGTTCATATTTTGCCCGTTACTCTTCTTTTCTCTCTCTCCCCCCACCCCCCTCTGCATATCTGTATATATGTCTCTTTACTTCTAAATACTTCAGTGCATATCTCCTGAGAACAAGGACTTTCTCTTACCTAACCACAGTACAGTTATCAACTTCAGGACATTTAACATTGAATACTTTAATCTCTGACTAATATTTCAATTTTTCCAATTGGCCCAATAATGTTCTTTATAGCATTTCCCCCTCCATAGAGAATCCAGTCTAAGATCACATGTTGCATTTGTTATTCATGTCTCTTTAATTTATTTGAATCTGGAAAAGTGCCTCAGCCTTTCATTGACTTTGATCACAATGCCGTTTTTGAAGACTTCAGCCTCACTCGTCCCTTTTAAATAAAATGCTCCTAATTTTTTTCCTGATGTTTCCTCACGATTAGATTCAGTTTATACATATCCTGTCAGACGACTACCTAGCTGAGGTTGTGTCCTTCTCCGGATATTGCACCCAGAGGCACCCAAGGTCCGTCTGCCTTTCTTTGATCACTTTAATTGTGACCACCTGGTCAATGTGTTGTCTGATTTCTCCACTATATAGGATGGAGGCCTGATTTTTAAAATCAGGATTTGTTAGACTGCAATGCACTGCTCCTGGCTGCTTCCTGTTGATTTTGATTCATCTGCTCTTTTTGAGAACCTTAGTGCAGCCATTATTTGCTGACTCTAACTGACGAGAGTTTTCTTTCTTAAGCAAAGTCTGGGCAAGGGAAGTTACAATCAAAGAATTTCAACAGCTTCTGACTTGTTTTCAATTCCTAGTAATTGGCCTCTCACTATTTAATTAAATAACTGTTAAGGGAAAACAAGTCTCTCGATTTGCCGAAGCTCTTTTCTTGCTGGCCACATCGCTTTTAGGGTATCTCACCTTCTCTGTAAAAGAAGTGTCTCCTCTGTCCGTTCAGACCTAAGGAGATTTGTTATGGCAAATCGCTTTGTTCCCAGAAGCAGCTTTGGGAGGAGGGAGCCCAGGATGGGAGGGCACTCAGGGCAGGTTATGCAATGGTCAGTCTTCTTCCACATCGCTGGGGTTCTAGTCCATCCGACAGTGCTAAAGGTCACATCTCCGATATCTCTCACTTTATCTTTCTTGAAGGATTACCAACGTAGCTGGGAAGACAGTGAACTTTGGGCAGGCTTTGCAGGTGAGTCTCTGGGCTCATGTGAAATCTGGAGATAATGGCTTTAGGTAAACAACTGATCCTAAAACCAGTTCAATTGGTTGTTGAGTCAAAATGTATCCTAGGCCTCAGAGACCTTTAGAGAAAGCAAAGCCAAACTCCTTACCTGTAATTACATTCTGCTGATTTGTCTGCAGTTATTCCCTTTTGTCACTTTAGGGCTGCACAAAGCTCCCAAGAGACAATGACGGGCATTGTTGGTGTGCACAGTGCTGGTGTAATAGCCAGTGAGGAAAAGCAAACTTGTGGTCTGTGCCTTTCACTGCAGGACACAAATCACGCAGCAGAATCTGGCAACTATTATGAAGCCGAAATAAGCACATCTAGTCACAGAACAAAGCAACCAAATTATGTATTTAACGTAATAATAATTATAAAAGCTTCATAGGCATCATTTTGAACTCTCTGCTGCCATGAGTCCTGAGGGCTTCCTTCAACTAGGGGGAACACTGAAAAATGAACAGTGACAGGAAGCTGGGGTGGAGAGCGGGTTCAGTCATTAGTTTTCTTTTGTGTGTGAGCAATTGTTTTAAAGTTCAGTGCAATGCTCAGTGTATCACTGCTGCACAAGTTACCCCTTGGATAGTTTACTCCGAGTGCCAGCTTCTCTGGGGTACCTTCTGGATTTTCCAAGTGGTGCCATCAAACACCGATTCTTCTTCTTCAAGAAATTATCCAGAGTGGCTTGTAACATGACAGACATGTGGTTTGAATTTTGTTATAAACACAGAACAAAGGGCCTGGGAGTGTTTCTTTTCATTATCTGAGCTGTGTGGCTCTGAGGAAACATGAGACAGTTCATTATTCAAATGAGAATTTTTTTTTTTTTTTTTTGCCTTTCATTTTCGGTTTTATTTCTGTATATCCATGACATTTCAGCAAGCAAGCTGCCTCCTCTAGAAGCACCATCTGCTTTTCTTTTCAACTGTGACACCATCTGAGAGAATACCTTCTCACTCGAAGAAATACATGTGGGATGAGGGGTGTTAATTATATATATACATATATAGGTGTGTATCTGCGTGTGTGTGTGTGTGTGTGTACTTTGTTAGTTTTAATACTAGAGCATAGATGTATAATTCAGGAATTTGATCTGAGTAAGAAAACTAAGCAAAAATCTCCAACCCAACTTTTTCCCAGGTCTCAAATCCCTTCTTAGCAATAGGATATATATTCCATGAGCATGAGATTTTTGTCTGTTTGTTCCCTGGTGTAAGCTGGACTCTAGAAGAGTGTCTGGTATATAGTAGGTGCTAAATTAATAGTTGTTGAATGAAGTAGTTCCTGAGTAATTTTTGTGTGCTCAGCACACACCGGTCAGAAACTACTCTTCCTGGCTGTGGATGCTCCATGCCGTCCACACCCAGTGTGGTCGTGAACCTCTTTTGCCCTGCATTAACATGTACTGGGATAGATGATGGTCTTGGGTGGGGATGCTTTCTCTAACTTGTGCTACATTTTCTTACCAGATGATGAAGAAAAGATGCTTTGACGCCATCTCCTATGAGTTACCTGTCTGGGCTGCCAACTCTCTAGAATCACCTAAATTATCACCTGTGAGTGTCCAGCTTGAGCCCTAGTCTTAGGACCTTTGCTTCATTAATATGTGGATCATACAAGAAATCAGACCTTATTATCTACTGAGATGACTAGTATTAAGGTGCTACCATAAATCAGGAAATCTGTGAAAAATACCTTCCTAGGTACAAGTTTGTGCAGCATAACTGGCTAAGAAACAGCAGTGTCAAGGACTGGCCTGATGTCCTGCAACTGGAACTGGATTATCTCATTTCAGCAGAGATTTCAGAAAGAGGCAGGGAGCCAGATCAGCTGGTATTCAGGTTTCTATTGTGGAAAGGATTCATGTTCACATCTTGGACCTTTTCAGCCCACTCATAGAAAATCTGACAACAGCAGGCACACTTACTGGTCTTGACAGACTTGTAGAGAATACAGAGGAAGAGACTGAGGTCATCCATGACATCATTAAAGCCCAAAAGTTAATTGACATGGGAGGCAGAAACATGTGATACTATTTTTTAGGAGCTGCTCTAATGAGAGATTTTCAGTGATTCCCCATTCCCTGTAGAATGGAATCCAGAATTATAAGCAAGGCTCATCAAAATCATAGCTAACCCTATCTTCTTAGATGAAGTCTCCTTGCCCACCAGTAGCCACTGGAAGTGAGCTCGAGAACAGTCACCATCCATCCACTAAGCACCCCTGTGATGGCCACACCACGCTGCCTTGAATGGAATGCCCTCATCTCTGGTGGTTGAAGTTCTAGTAAAGGAGCTGATGATTTCCTCTGTAAACATATTAAATTTGAAGTACTGATGGTATAACCAAGGGGAATTGTGCAGTAAGGAGTTGGAGAGACAGCTCCAGAGAGAGGACTGGCTGGAGACTCAGCTTGGGGAAGCTTTTGCCTCTTGATTGTATGTGAAGGTATGGGGTGAATGAGAACATAAAAAGTGACCATGTAGAGCAAGAAAAGATGAGGACACCGATTTTATGGGAAAAGTGAAGAAACTGGTACCCATGAAGGATCTCCTGGGTTCTCTTAGACTCAGGAAATTAAGGAGCCCGTGCTTTCTGCAATAATCTCTGCCCCAGTCCCACATCATGAAGGAACTTTTGCCCTCTTCAGCAGCTACCACAAAGATTGACCTGAAATATGACAGTCCCTTCTCTGATGTTCAGACCAATTTAAATGGAAGGAGATTTCCTTATTTGAGATTCCCTCAGTAATTCATGCTGGGCAATAGCACGAAATTCTTCCCATTACAGGGCAAATTTAAAAGGCACCAACCAGTCGCAAGTAGTTATGATTTGATGTGTTTAAAAATATATGGAACTCACTGGATGATAATAGTTTGTTTTTATAGTTATACAGTTCAAATGCCCTCTACTAATTTTAAACAACACCTGGATTTTAGAAAGACATTCAAAAGAGCAAAATTCAAAAGCAAAAAACATCAAAACCCTTCACTAGAAAAACCTGTCCATTTAAAAAAATTAGTTCAAAGTTCAATTCTCACCTGGTTCAAAAACAATTCACCTTATCCTTTGTGGGCTTTTAGAAGGGAATAGGCAGAGAAACAAAGGGAAAGCAGTAACATGTGTAAGTGATCACCAAAACATCAGCTCATTTCCAACTAAAAAAAAAACATTCCTTGTACACAGGTCACCGAACACATCAAATCAAATGCAAGAGTTGAGGAAAGTCACAACTTACAGGGGAAAAAAGCCAGGAGAGATTTTTTTGCAGACAGATGGATAAGAAAGGGTAAGTTTCACTCTTGTGGACTCCAGCCTAGGCTGTCTGAAATAACCTGTTAATAACGTTAATAATAAATCACAAGATAACTCTGAAAACAACTATAGGGGAATTATGCCAAGGGGACTTTCTTCTAAATAAGAGAAGGGACTTTCCACAGAATTAGTGAAAAAACTATCTAGTAGAGTGGAGGTTTGAGTCTTCCCACTGGAGGGAAATCCCTCTGCAAGGGTTTTCTTTTGTGGCTGTATTTTCATTGGAAATAGTTCCTTCTGGAGAGAATGAAGCCAGTTCACTCTTGAATTTGCATGCAAAGGTGAGATGAACAGGTGATAAAAAAAAAAGAGCATTTTGTACTGAGGCCACATAAGAACATGTGGAAGGAGTCTGGCCCAGTGAATTTGAATTTTTCATCCACAGTTTCATTCATATGGTAGAACACTCCCTATTAAGCATAACTTTATGGACTGTTTCCCCCCAGTAATGCAGCCAAAGTTGCTCAAAATCAATGATTCTTACATTGGCTTCAACTGAACGGCTGTGAGAATTTTTTACAGTCTTCCAATTTTATCAGCATGCCTGCCCATGAGTAATCATAAAGAGCCCACAAATGACCCAGGACAAATATCTGTCCAAAATAATCTCTGTCCTTTCTTCCATCTAAAAAACAAGAGTTGTGGCAAGGATCACATATTTGGTTTACTGCTGTGTTAAATAACCCCATTGCTTTAGGCTTCACGGGCTCTGTAACCCCTAGTATACCGAAACCTCCATGGTATGGAGGAAGATGAAGAGTAGAAAACTGCCATAAACAGCCTTGCTCAACTGGAGAGGAAGGGACAGAAAAAATTATCAAAATAATAAATACAGGGCTCCTACTCCGAGCTACATACTGTGTTAGACTTGGTGGGTAATACAAGGAAGCTTAGGATAAAGTTCCTGGGCTTAGGAATCTCTCAATCTAATATAGTATCTGGAGAGAGTAGAAATACAGAGTCATTATTTGAAGCCTATATTTTGAACAAGTATATAATAAAAGGCGAAGGACTCAGCACCAAATATCCTAAGTTAAGATGTAACATCCCCAGCTACCCTCAGCTTGTATGGGGCAAAATTTACTGGAACACATGAGAACATCCCTAAATCTGGAAGGAAAAAAAAATAGATGCTTTACATGTACTCATTTAATCTTCATGACAGCCTTATAAGCTAGTACTATTGCCATTTCCATTGTACGGATTTGTAAATTGAGGCATCAAGGTTAAATAATGTGACCAAAGTCATACAGCTAACATGCAGCAGAGCTGGGATTATCCTACAGTGTATCTGAGCAGGCCTAGACCCTAAATGAGTTATAAACGGTCCAGCGGTGAAGAGGAACCAGGGATTGGTACTATAACTCATTGTAGAGCCTGGCAATTGTATTCAAATAAATGTATCTGTAATACTCAAATACATGAAGGAAGGTTCTTTGTGCTTCCTAAATAGGGTGGCTGGATAATTTAAACAAATACTCTTCTAGAGATGAACAGCTAGGGTTCCAAAAGATCTTTTCCCTTTCATCCTTACATGCGAAGTACCCCTAGATAAATGAGTTGCTCTGATGTAGTGACTTCTCATCTATGAAAGCTGATATATTGAAAAAATTTTAAGTAGCAGTTTCTTGACCTAGAAGACTTCAGAGTTAGGGAGCATCAGATGGAAAGGGTTGAGGGAAAGGCCTAGATCAAAAGAAAGGGAAGGCAGCATTTACTAAGTAAGTGAATGGAAATGTTGTTTAGGGGAGAAGCCAAATGGAAATGTTGTTTGGGGAGAAGCCAGGAGCAGATCAATAAAGACGTATATTTCAAGAACCAATTATCCATCCAAGCACTGTTTTAGATGCTGTGGGGGAAAATGCCATCATCCTGCCTTCGTGTAATCTACATTATTAGTGGGGAAACAAAACTAAAGCACTTAAAATGATTAGCAAGAAGCGCTAACCACAAGTCTGAAAGTTCAGGAAGGATATGAGAGAACATCTTCCTGACTTGAGTTTTCTGAGGAAGCAGAGCTGACTTCTTGGGCTTGGAAACACCCCTCAACAGTCCTTCTGGGACTTTGCCCGAAGAGTCAGTGGAGAAAATCCAGGCCTGGGTGAGATGGCTTCTTCTCAACCAGTTTCACGGAGTGCCTCCCCTACGTCCATGGAAGGCAAATGGCTCTGTGGCCTGCTTGATTAAGTGCTTCGTCAGGCAGACAGGCTCCTGGGAACTGTATGCAACATTTTATTGCCTTTCAAAGCAGTTGTTTCTCATTGTATAGATGTGCCTGAGTGGATAAATAATCTAGAGTTTCAATGCCAAAGGCTAATTTGCCCTGGCTTGGGAAATATCTGCTTTGTGAACCCCTAAGCAGCATGCATTATATTGATAGGTTTGCATGTTTCTGGCTGACCACCAAGGGCCCCCCTTCCAGGAGGATGGGAAAGTGGCGGGATGAAGTTTTCTCACAGAATTTACCACTGACTCGAAAGTGACATGGCTACAATGAATACTCATCCTTCCCCACGCCATCTTAATTGGGTTGGCAACACGTGTAATTACCATGATGGCAGAGGAACCCTGTGATGTCGAATGAAGGACAAGCTCCTTTGGCTATTTGCAGACAGCCTCAAAAAAGTCATTTTCTCAAAGACCCGACCACCAGTGAACTCATTTGAGTAGAGGTACATTTTGCTTTGCTTGAGCTTCCATGGCTTTCAAAATGCAGTGCTTTCATGTCTTGTAAATAGGAATTTTTAGAAAGTGAATGCTAGCTAGTTAAAGGGATTTTAATCTATCTCTCTTTCAAATGCTGTTACTAAGGTTCAAAGCATATAAGTCTCTATCAGTGGGTTGCAAAGCACTGTAATGCAACACTTATCCAATTTGCAAGGATGTTAGTTAAAAAAAATTATTTTTTTCTCCAAGGGGGGAAAAAAAAGCTTCACAGAGAGAGCCTACCCAGGAGTAAATTATAAAGCTCTCCCACGAACATCAGAGCTACATAAATTTAAATGTAATTACCACCTTGGTAGGAAAAGAGAGTCTTTATTTTTTACCTTTTCAGCAAGAGACTATCCACTCCTAGAAGTTCATGAAAGGTCATTGGCAGAATCTAACCTCTACTTTATGCAAACTACCAAAGCTAAATTATACATTTTTTAAGAGCCTGCTGAATGCTACGCAAAGGCTTCTTTACAAATGCCAATTTCCAGTCCAATCATCAATGAAACCTCAAGTCAATGTCAAATGCTTGCCAATAATATTGAGGTTCTTCAGTTAGATGCCTTTTACCCAAGGTAGGTTTCATTATCCCCCTCTGACCTCATAACCAGAGGGAAACTAAAGGAGAGTATGATGTTGAATAAAACTTGAAAAGTGCTTTAACTCTTCCGAAAATTAATGAGCTCGATTCTTTTGGGGGGTACAATCCCTCATGAGAATATATTATACATTTGCAATCTATATTAACTTACTCAGAATCCTGCGGCATCATTTTGTAAGTTACCAGCTTTCAGAGACTCTTGTATACATTTTTTTTTGGTCTGGATTAATAGGGAATGGTAATACTGCTCAAGGAAGTGGGGGAGTGCAGACTGTTCTCCAACAGGGGAGGTCAAAATTGTGAAACAGGTATTTGCTTATAGGATCCTCCTGAGACTCCCTTTTCTTCAGCTAGCTCTCTTGCTAGCATGCAATTCAACACCTTCTAGAGACACTCCTTTGTTAAAGAAGCGTGTTTGTATGTATCCATTTTTGTACTCTGATTTGTCTAGCGTGACTTTCACTTGTTGGTTGAAAGTACTCAAGGAGACTGGGATTACTATTCAATTATTCAATCCCTAGGGCTAGACCTCTAGGTAGGGCCATGTAGGAACCTTTCTCTGATCCCTAGGGCTAGACCTCTAGGTAGGGCCACGTAGGAACCTTTCTCTGATATGCTTCAAATTACACAGGTCGGGCAACTTCTCTTATGATGAGTCCGATGTGATCTGAGATATTGCTGGGTTGATTGGGATAGCGGGGTCTCCTCCCTAAGGAGACAGTTTCTGTGAAGGGGGATAAGGAGATAGTTTGTATAAAGGGGGAATCAGGCTCATCCTTCCATGGAGGGAAATGAAAGTACATCTCGAAGCTTATGCTGTATGCCTGACCTGATAATATAAACTACTAAGAAATGCCTGTCTCTCACATTTTGGATAAATGGTGGATCTGGTCAATAGAGAATGGTTTTGTTTGTCTTTTTTCCCCCCTCTTTCTGTGACATAGTGTTTGGAAGTGTTAATGTGATTTTCTTAAAATTTCCATTTTAATGCCAGGGAACAATTTCTTCCCTGGAAGTGTATAACTCAATATTTCTTAAAAGCCAAAAGAACAGAATGTGAAAAGGCTTTTCAAAGAGGTTTCTATCTTAGCTGAAACAACAACGATAGTAATAATCATGATCATTATCTATTTCATTTGTATAGGATTTTATAGTTTATAAAGTACTTTTAATGTACATTATCTCATTTTTTATATAACCAAAACCTTGCATAATACAAAATTAGCTGTTGCTTATGTCAAGGCATCCTGTGGGTTATTAGAAGCTGTAGGCCAGATGTTATGAATGGTGTAGTTTCTTGGCAGAGCACTGAAAGGTCCAAACTTTTGGGTAGACTCGAATGGTAGGATAATGAGAAGAAAATGTACTATAGCTTGCTTTGCTGAATAAAGGCACCAGGCCAGGGCAGGACCAACAGACGCAGAAAAACCTGTTTTGGGTTCCCAGTGCCTTAGCTCAGGAATGGCAGAGATCCACTAGAAGTGGCAGCCTAGAAAGCTACATGAGACGGGTAGTGAGGCCATGATCAGGAGAAGCAGGACAAAGTCGAGGAGCTTCCCACTCATAAATTCATACGAATCGATGAAAAAAGCTGCTTGCCAAGCAGAAAGACTCTTCTCTGTTCTATCACCATCAGCTTCATTCATTCATTTACCATCCTCTTTACATACAATTATTGTGTCAGGCATTCTGCTTGGTGTTGGAGACACACAGTGAACAAGACAGACACAGGTCCCTGCCCTCATGCAGCTTGTATGGTATAGACAAAGAATAGGGAAACAGATAACAAAAGTTATAGATTCAGATAAGTGGTTTGGAGAAAATAAGCAGAGCAACAGACAAAGGAGAAACTTTAAACTTATTTTAGAAAACATGGATTGTGGGTGCCTGGGTGGCTCCTTCGGTTGAGCAGCCAACTCTTGGTTTTGTCTCAGGTCATGATCTTGGGGTCCTGGGATTGAGCCCCACGTAGGCTTTGCACTTGGCATGGAGTCTGCTGGAGATTATCTACCTCTCCTTCTCCCTCTGCTCCTCCCCCTGCTGGTACTCTCTCCCTCTCTAAAATGAATAAATAAAATCTTAAAAAAAAAAAAAAAAAGCATGGATCGATGGAGCAAGTTCTATGAAGGAAGCCTTAAAAATTGCCTTATGTAAAAGAAAACATAACACCTCTTTGACTAAGTCTGGACTTACTTCTTCCAAAATGCCATAGATAGCAAGATCAAACACTGATGGAAAATAAATGGTTAGGGGGAAAACAATAAATATGGAAGTAAATGTATTTTCAGAGTACATTAAATCAAGAAGATATCTTCCTGTAGAAGAAACCAGGAGCATCAATGTTCGAAACTTGCTATAGCAGATAGGCCTTCTCCTCAAATCGTGGTCATTACCTTGTGCCAGAAGCCCAATAGAGCAGTCCCATACTAGCACATGGTAGAGTCATGGAGACGGGGCTGGGAAGACCATAGACTCTTCTTACTCTGTCCCAAGAGTATATAAAATGTCAGGTGATTTCCCCTCTGGGCAGAATGTGCTGGCATTTAAAAGGAATAGCAGGTAGAAAACTCATTGGACAGTAAAATTCCTTCTGTTTCTGGGGCACATTCAGTCTGTTTTTCTGCTGTGCCAGGAAAAAGGCCCAATATCCTATTTTATTCTAGAGCTTTTTGAAACTTTTCAGTCCACAGTTTAGTTTTGGCAATCTTTGAGGGGTGGGATTTGTAAGTACTATTTATCAAATCATTACTTATTAGCTGACATTGTTTCAATTCAATAAGTATTTTAAATCCTTTATTATACACCGTTCATGTATTGCTGGGAACTCTGAAATAATATTTCCGGTCTCCTCTTTGTTCTCTCTGGAATAGGAATAAGACACACATAGCTGGCAGTTAATTTCTCCTTGAAGAAGTTCAAATATTATTTAAAAATTAATATCTTCTATTTGTTTGTTAGTTTTATTTATTTATTGACATACAAAAAGTTGTACATTACTAATGTATACAACTTGATGAGTTTGGAGATAAGTATATACCCATGAAACCACAACCACAATCTATGCCATAAACCTATCCATCACCTCCCAAAGTTTCCTCCTGCCCTCTTATTTTATTATTATTATTATTATTTATGATAAGATCTACCCTCTTGACAAATTTCATTTTTTTAGGGGGGGTAGAGAAAGAGGGAGAGAGAGGAAGCACAGAAGGAGAGGGAGAGAGAGAATCTTAAGCAGGCTCCATGCCCAGTGCAGAGCCCGACGTGGGGCTCGATCTCACATCCCTGAGATCATGACCTGAGCTGAAATCAAGAGTTGGATGCTTAACCTGGTGGAGGCACCATTCGTCAATTTGGCCCCTTGACAAATTTTTAAGTATACAATACAGTATTGTTAATTATAGGTATCATGCTATACAGTAGATCTCTAGGGCTTATTCATCTTGTGCAACCAAAATCAATTAAGTATACAATACAGTATTGTTAATTATAGGTATCATGCTATACAGTAGATCTCTAGGGCTTATTCATCTTGTACAGCCAAAATCAAACATATAATTTTTAAGCTCCTTTGTAAATAGCTGAACTGAAGGAAATTACAAAAAAAAAATCTAATGACCAGTATAATTTTATTCTCCCATGAGATTTTTATTATTAACCTTTAAGTCGAGAATTGATGTCTCTATATTAGATGTTAATGGCATTAATTCTCTAGATCGGATTCCATGTTAGTAATATCAAACCAAACACAGAAACATTATAATTATGATGTAATTTTCACCCAAGCAGTCCCAGGAGCATTTGGGAACAGGTACAATATGGAAAGGTTAAAGGTCATAGTTTAAGGGTTGAAGATGAGTCTGCAATTCACTAATTCAAAATCTCAATCAACTCAAGGTATTTACAGTGACTCTAATGGGTACATTTTATTCACTTGCAGGAAACTTGGAGTATAGTAGTGTAAGTAGAGACATTGGTAGAAAGGATCAGTTATTCACCTTGCTGATGGTTAAACACTGCTCTAGTATACAGGAGAAAACAATATTTGCTTGTGTTTTCCTCCTTTTTTCTTAGGCTTAAATGAAACGTAAGTATCTCTAATATTGCAAAGGAAACTTGGCTCATTTTCAAGTAAAGGGCTAGTGAGACCATTCTTGAAATTTTGCCCTGGAGAGGCCACAAATTTCTATTGTCCTTCTGTTTCCAATGGTGTATACTATAATTTTATTTTCTGCAACTCTGACTGAGGACTCCAGTCAGGACTTCCAAGAAAATTATGCCATTAATTTAATTACTAAGATTTTTATTTGTATTTAACTTATAAAAATATGTATGTTGGGAATTGCTTAATAGTATATTATTTCTCGTAACATAAGAAAAACAACCACTGTTGCTAATACATATAACTAGGAAAGAGAGAAGCCTGCTGGGATTCATCATATATAGCATACAGTCAAGCTATTGTAAAAGCAGTCATTTATTACATGTGACCATATTTACATTTTCTACATTTGTGTTGTCCAGAAGGATTTTGTTGCAAAAGAATGGTAAAGGAGGCCAATAACCATTAATATAACTAGATAAGTTTCTTGCAGAAAGACAGAGAAGGCCACAGGAACATTATAGGCTAAATTTTCTAGGAATTGTGGATAGCTGTAGATAACTGGGTTTCAACCAATTTTTGACAGTATATAAATAATGTGATATATACCAAAAGAACTTTGGAAAAGTTAAGATGAGGTTTTCCTTAGAGACATAACTGTGTAAAGCTGGGCTGCTGATTACAGTAGAAAAACAGTCTACTGCTTCTTCTAGCTCATACAATTCAAAAAGATCCCTCCATTCCCAGATTTGCACCCCAACAGTAAGTACACGGGCTCCTAGAATGGGGCTAAAAATAAGGCTTTTTTTTTTTGTACTATAACTTGACTTTTACAGTTGTTGGGAAGGAAAGAGGAAATAGTTGATTTAAGTCTGTAACAGGGTTCAAATATTTTGAGGCCTACCATTTTTTTAATTTTCCAGTAGAATTTGGTTTGACACAGCCCATACCTCTACCTCTTATTTCTGCTGGCCTCAGCCTACTTTCTACATACACCTCACTCAAAAGATGCTGGGGCAAACCTGAAATTTATTTGTGCAATGAATACAGTGACCATCTGTGTCCGCACAAGCAATATCAAGGGTTGTCCCAATTATTCAGACTCCTGGTGGCAAATCACTGTGTTATAACCAACCAATAGCTTCATTTTGCTTATGTGTCTGAATTTAAGCATCCAAATAAAAATGGTGGCTGAGGGGCGCCTGGGTGGCTCAGTTGGTTAACTGTCTGCCTTCAGTTCAGGTCATGATCTCAGGGTCCTGGGATCAAATCCCAAATCAGGCTCCTTGCTCAGTGGGGATCCTGCTTCTCCCTCTGCCTGCCGCTCCCCCTGCTTGTGTTCTCTGTCTCTTTCACACAAATAAATAAAAAATCTTTTTAAAAAATGGTGGCTGAGAAAATGATCAGAACAATTGTCAAGAAGGCATTAGATTTGCTAAGTGTCTTCCAAAGTTTATACACTAGACCTGCAGATGCTGGAGGCTGGGGTAGAGTGGATGAAGGGTATGATGATTAAGTAAGTTTAGGAAACATCATACACATTTGTATATAGGCAAAAAGGCTGTGATAAGTCTTGCACTAAATAAATCTATTTGATTTTGTTTGATGTAACCATTCTTAAATTTGTTTGACAAAGGAACCCCCCCTTTTTTTCACATAAAAACTAAAAACCTTCTGAAGAGCTGGAATTTCACCAAACATAACTTTGAGAATTACTAATCTGGAGAAACCGCTCATTTTAGAGATGATGAACTGAGCCCTTGGAGATTAAACTGCACACCTGAGTTCCCACAGTTCACTAGTGGCTTACCTGGCCCTAAAATCTAGGGCTCATGATGTTCTCAGCGTCAGTAGACTACAGCCAACCTGTTCTGTTTATCTATAGTGCCCCAATTCAGCAGATAATTTTGCCACATTTCAAAAGCTTTTTTAAAAATTGAGATATAATTGACATTAAGTAAATTTCACCCTCTTAGTGTACAGTTCTATGAGTTTTGAAAAACTACCACCACAATCAACAGTTCCATTTATTTCTTAAAAAGTTAAATTTAAAAGTTTTTAAAATGTGTGCTACAATGCATAAAATAATTTCAATAGAAATATGTTCAAATGAGTTTAAAATCTGCTTAAGAAAAGAATCCTAGTCAGTCTTGATCGATGCAGCTGACTGTATATAGATTTCAAGAATGACAGTGAGTATACACAATTATATTGGGAAAAAGAAATGACAAGCCAAACAGTCAAAGATGAAGCTGTACCAAGAGAGGAACATGCAGCCGAAGGAATTACCAGCTGGGACTCTCACTTCTAACTGACTGCCTATGCATAAACAACTCAAGGGGACGAAAGTAGCAGCAAGTAATCATCTTGACGATTCCTGTAAGAATTTCTGAGAAGTCCTGGGCAAGAAGCCCCCAGAAAACTCTAAATTCAGGGCATGGTCATTTCTCATTGGAAAAACAGTACTTTCGACCCATTTTCCCTCTCGTGTTTTCCTTCTCTACTCTACACTTGCTCTTCTCAATTTCCATTCCTGAACTGAACCAGAAGGTCCCTTCTTCTTTTTTTCCCTTCTGCCTGTCTGAGATACATCTGATTCAGTGGTGAGCTAAAATCATCATGTTTTAGTTAAATACCAGTCATTGGAAGAGCTTTGGAATCATTCAGTTTCATATCATAAGTACATTTATGCTACTTGATTATAGTTTCCAAGTGAATTTAAAATATCATGTCCAGTTTTGTTTTTGAGGCAAAATGGGCTCTGATTGAAACCAGCAAATCTCATGTGTCCAGATTTTCTTTGCTCTTTTTGATTGTTTCAAACTGAGTAGCTGGGTGAGAGAGCACACCTCATGTGGGACTCTCCTTTATGGATGCCACCCCCTGCGTGGGAACACATCCTGTTTGCCCTAACTTTGTCCTAGCTTGTTTGTTTCCCAAAACAACCAGCTTTAACCATGTGGGATGGAGACCAGAAATGAGATACTCATCAGGAGGGGAGAGCATGCCTGCTGTGCAGGTAGGTCTTACCCAATTTTAACATGAAAAGGACCTGGTAAGAAAGAAAACATGAAGCCCTAGAAAAGAACAACAATCTCCATGTGGAGGCAAAATGAAAGTGAGTTGTGTATACCGACTCTCCATAGGGATGACACTGGGGAGAGGAGGCTGCTGGGCCTCTTCCGCTCTTGTCAGATGGCTGAGCAAAGAAAGTGCAACCCTAGTGCAAACTGGCTGCTCCCCACGTGCTACAGAGCACGGACTCCTATCCCTCTGCTCCAGCTGGGGGCCACATGGAAACCAAATGCGCGAGGATGTCTAAGAATGCAACCACCAGCTCTGTCTGCAGGAAAATATGGTCCTAGAATGGCAAGTACGATCGAGCTCTTTAAATCAGCAGGATGACCTGATCACCCAGTGGGACACTCTCCTTTAAGGAGCTCTTGCTACGTGGCAGGTCCTCTACATGCTTCAGCTCATTTAAAACTCATAGCTGTCCTATGAAATAAAGACCATAAGAAAACCCCCGTTTTATCATGTTGGAAACGGAGGTTCAGAGAGGTTATGTAACTATGTTAAGTTGCAGATTCGGTAAGTGGCAAAGATGAGACTTGAACTCAAGTCTGGTTTACTCCAAATGCTGTGCTCTCAACTTCTTTACTGCACTGCAGGTTAATGGGACAACAGGAAACAATGTTTGCCCTGCATTTTTTTTTTCTTATGTCCTATAAACTCACAGCAGCCCAGGTCTTTCGGCTACTTAATGGATACAGAATAACTGTTCCTGTCTCCAGGATGGTAAATGTTTTAGTCTGACTGCTTAGCGCAAGCCAATTCTCACTCTTTTTACAGAATGCACTGATGCTGATCTATGCATATGTTTTACTCTTTGGATAGTAATGACTAATCTTTTCACGGTTAGGCAGTTAAATTAGTTAATCAATCTATAAGCAAGAATACACTTGAAAAGTTTTTGTGGAAAATTCACTTTTCAGCCCTTTCCCAACGGGCAGGGAAGGGAACGCTAATGCCCTGTTAGTCTCTCCTGTTCATTACTGAAGCCGCCGGTGCGGGTGGCCAGACCTTCAGTAAGAAGTCCAGTGCCATGGAGGAAATCACCACCCTTTCAGTTTAGTGAGCAGAAGCTTTCTGCATTTTTAATCTTCTCATAGGTATCCTGGCGCATTAGTTTTGAACATTTAACGGAGGAAAGCAGAATTCTAATTTCTCTGCTAACCAGTGCTATTTTGTAAAGTAGATATTAGCACGTGACTGAGTAATAAATAACTCAAAACCCATGACAACCACAGGAACATCAGGTTTCTTCCTGCCTCACATGCTTGCCAGGCAGCTGAAAGACTGTCTGAAAAAGCTATCCGAAGGTAATGAAAGACAGAATCTTCCCTCTGATACATTTCTTGGGGAATTTACATATGCTATTATTTACCATATCCTATAGGATATGGTGAAATAGACATGACAGTCATACTTGGAATGAACACAAAGCTTTATTTATGTGCCCTACATATGGAAATAAGATGAATTTCCATGAAGTCCTAAGGAAAGTACATTGACTATTTTACTTTTTTCTTTCAATATAATGTGGTAACACCATACCACATGGAAAGTAAATTCACAGTTACAAGCATTCAGACATACTCTCTGATATGGAAAGTTTGTAGCATCACTTTTGGTGTGGAGACTCAGCGCCCATATTGACCTGTGGGTCTTGATGCATATGGTGCCCGGCTAAAAATCTGGATTTGTTAGTGGTTGCCAGAATAGTCTTTGATACTATTGTAGAAGGAAACAGAAAAATTAGACCAATCTACCTATTTCCAATAGATTTTTATGTAAGTCAAATGAGATAATTTACACAATAGTTATTTGAAAACTAGAAGCCATTTTATAAAAAAGACTTTACTCAACATAGATGAATCTTAGAAGTGTAATGCAAAGTGAAAAAAAGCAAGTTACAGCGGACTTTACATACAGTGTATCAAAATCAAGCAAAACTAAACAATCTATTGTTTAGGCTACCTATATATGTGATAAAACTACATAAAACAAGAAAGGAAATGAACACAAAAATTCAGTATAGCTGTTACTTCTTCCCATGGGCCAGTAGGAAGATGACATAGATCAGTAACACATAGGAAGACTCACATCCTGATTTTTGAATGTGTGTTAGTTTTGTGGGCATTCATTATTTTGTTTTAAAATTTAAGTAAATTTACCTATATTTTATGGTTATCAAAATATAGTAAAAAGGTAATGAAAGTTTATTGCACGTGGTGCTGCATAATAATAAGAAAATTTAAATCCCAATTTTATCTCTGAATCATCCCCGGCATTTTTAGGTTCATGCAGTTTTACAATTGCTTCTTTCTCGTCTTTCCTTTTTTCCTCCCTTTCTCTTTTTCACTGTTCTGACATTTACAGACTTGTAATGAATACCTAGGTAGCACCAGAAGCAGTATAGCAGAGATGTACAAACTAGCAAAATAACATCGGAGACTTGGAGCCAGGCCCTACGACTTACTGTCTGGCGACCTTCGGCAAGGTCACTAAATCAAGCTGTGCCTGAGTTTCCTCATCCTTAAAATGGGGATAAAAGTCAAACTTATTTCACAGGGTTATGATGGAGATTAAATGAATTAATGTCCGTAAAGTGCTACCTCGTGTTGTTAAACTAGATAAACACTGTGCTGGAAATTGTGGTTTTAGTCTTGGTCAACTCACTTGCTCAGTTCTGCAAAAACAAAAATTGGATACTAAATGCACTATCATATTACATAAATAACAGAACTTGAACCAACAAAAACTTTTCTGTAAAAAGACATTTTGAGAAAGCATAAATGACTTGGGTCTGTTATCAGGACTGGATTAGATTCCTGAAGATAAAAGAATGGTGTTCCTCCACCCAGCCTCTAAAATAATCCTACGTGCCCACTTTTCCGTGGAGAGACTCCTGGAAGATCTCACGGATGCAAGTGGTGGTCCCGCAAGATAAAACTGTCAGGCTGCTCAGTAATTACCTTGATGAACTACTGACAAAATATTAGACCAATAAATGTTCATAGATAAAGAGGAGTGGAACATATGCAGCAATTTTCTTGTTATTCCAAGAACTGTTACAAACTGTGACCCCCTAATACTAGATTATAAACTCTGTAGACCCAAGAAAATTTCCGGGATAAATCTAAGGTTTTGGTCAAATTGATTACAACCATGGAATGAGAATTTTGTTCACAGGAATTAATTATTCACACATTTTTTTGGAGTCTCAGGGGATAAACATGCCTTTTCTCTTCACTTTGGTAAAAATCCTTTTTGTTTTTTGTGTTCTTTTTTGGGGGGAGAAAACCCTGTATTTACAGACCCATTAGCTCTCAGGATTTTATAAAAAATATGATTTTTGGATTAATTTCAAAAGTCATAGTTTAGTATGAGAGTAGGTTTATGTTGTTTTATTTTCTTAAAGACATCCAAGTTATGATGAAGTTGTTATAAGATGAGAAAACAGCTAGCAAAGAACTATGACAATTGCAATAACCAGAAGTCATAAGAACAAATATGCAAACATGTGGTTTGGGGTAGAAACCAGATGAAAAGGTTATTATAAATGTCAAGCTAGAAGCAGGAGAAAGAAAATTAGGAAAGGAATGGGAACAGAACAAGAAAGATAAAATGGAAGGCAAAAATATATATTAACAAAAAGACATTAAAGAGTTCATGTATCTATTCCATTCCACTCCCTTGACAGAAAGAAAATCTGGTGAAAGAGCAACCGAGGAGAGTGGGAAAAGATTGCCTTTGCTTTGGCTTAAGCACAGCTATAGTCTTGCACACTCTGCCTCCCTATGTAATTGAGGCCATTTTCCTGGTGTGTTCCAGTTTAGGAAAGGGAAGGAAAGAATCCCATGATTCATTCCAAACCTGAATGGTTTTCTGTTTTTTGTTTTGCATCATTGTCTGAACAGGAGAGCACTGGGCTAATGTCTGCAGTATGTTACACACACACACTCACAAACACACACATATATCTGCATAGGGTCCTGATTCTGAAGACCATTTTCCAACACTATAAAAGTGATGTCTACTCCTGTCACCCTTGGGTGATTGTGCCATCTCATCACTCACCCAAATAGAGAGCTAGCTCTTTCCCTTTTTTAAGGGTCTGAAATGAAGGAGGCAGGGATTCTAGAGATTTTTGACTCAGCTTTCTTTCAGAGATTCTACCAAGCATATTTGGAGTCTTTCTATCGCTTCCTTACTTAACAAGATACAAATAATAGCCCCTCAGAGGCTGAGTTCACAGTGATCATAGGCTAGCCTTCTGTCTCCATTTACCACCACTTATTACTGCTGCACCCCAAAGATACTGCTGACAGGCTTTGGCTGTGCAGCAGAAGGCATCTTTGTGGAGTCATGCATATGGGGCAGTTGTATAGCACATTTCACACATTGTGAGAATGAACACGCTAAGTGCCAACTGCCGACATTCAAATACGGCTACGGTACAAAAATAAATTTTCTCAGAATGGGAGAGATGTCATGGGTCATCACTTCTAGGACAATACTAATAACAAAAAAGAATGACAGAAAATAAGGTTGGGAGGAAAAGAAAAAAAAAATAACCTCTGAGCATTTAAAATATCTTTTTCATTTGGAAAGAAACCATTGTAACCAACAAGGAGTGGATTGTTCTGCAGTTCTTTATTGCCTTCAGATTTGGATATAGTCATCACTAGAGTGTCTGTTTTCTACAGTCTAATTTCAAATGTAATGCAAAAAAAGAAGCAAATGTCTCATTTGGGCTCTTTAAAATGTAATACAAGTAAGCATTTGTGTATGTGAGGCATCTAATAACGCAGTAACTCTACAAAGGCAAGCTAGCACAAAAATGTTTTACATTACAAGTGGAAACTATGATTTTCAAAAGTCGAGGGAAGGAACAAACAGCTAATTTTCATTGTGTGCACTAAAAATAGAAGCTGTTGTAATGATGTATGTTTTCCCCCTTTAACAGCAGTAGTTAAAGCTAAGCCTTTGCTAAGAGGCCAGTTGAGTATCCCAACACCCATTTAACACCACAGAGATTTAAACTCTCAATTCCCTTCGCTGATTATTGTCTTCACATCGGCTTAAATTATTAGTTTACTTTTAGGCAATTTTGAAACAGTTGCAACATCCCATTATTGCATTATAGACACAGAACATGCCATCATTTTTATTTTAGAATGACGAACCATTTTAAACATGCTGGTGTCTATGGTAAAAAATATAACAGAACACAAAGGAGCCACCATCCCGAGTTAGTGAATTTTGTTTATATGGATTCATTTATCCTCTTTCCTGTTCATGAACATATAGGTTATTTTCTTTCTTTTTTTCTTTGGCAGGAAGTAACAGCATCTTGTATGTGTGTTCTCATGTAGCTATGAAAAATTTTTCTGAGATCTATAACTAGATGTGAAATTGTCACACAGTCATGGAGTGGACCACCCTTAGATTTACCAGATAGTGACAAATTGTTCTCTAAAGTAAACGGACCAACTTATACTCCCAGCGTCCTGTATCCCTGCAAAATTGGATATTGTCAAACTTTAATTTTTCAAGTTTTCCATTTTTTAACCTTTTTATAATGCAAAAATCTAAACATTAAAAAGTAGAAAGATAATGTAACAAATCTTTATGTACCCATCCTCCAGTTTCAACAATGATCAACTTATGGTCAACCTTGTTTCAGGCATCCATTCACCTCCTACGCACCTAGCCCATAATCACCACTGGATGCTTTGAAGCGCATCAGTGAAAATATATTGTGTCATCTGTAACTATTTCAATCTTTATCCCTAAAATATGAGGTCTCTTTAAAAATAACTGTAAATCATTATTATACCTAAAAAAGTAACAATAATTTCAACAATAATTTCTTAATGCCATTAGATATTCAATGTCCAAATTCCTAGCTCTGCAAGAATTAGACCCTAGTATAATAGCCTGATTGCCTGAATTGTCAGAGAAAACTAGAAATTTAGATTTTTGTAAAGTCTACAAAGTTTAGATTTTGTAAATTTTGGCAACTAATCCAAAATTTTAAGAACACTGTATAAACTATGAAATATACAAGCTGTTAATAGTCTGAGAGCCATGTGTTTTGACACTTGAATTAGAGGTTTTCTACATAATATGTGTTTTAAAATATAATATTTGGATGGTTGGAGTAGTTCAGTTAGTGGAGAAGAGGAAAGCAGAGCCCACCTGTAGGGCACTGAATGATTACCTTAGGATGGAGGGATTTCTTCCATTCACAAATTTCCTTTTCACCCCACAAGCAATTCTGGTAGTCTCCAGTAGGCGGCATCTGTCATTCTATCTGAGAATTTCTGCCACAGTTAATAATGGGGATGGGCTGCTTTCCTTAAATTATGTTGGGATAGGAAAAAAAAGTGGAGTGATGATCATACAAGCACAGATGTTGAAATCTCGGAGAGATCCTTGAAGGAACTGGTCCTCCTCCAGGCTACGTAAGTAAGGAAGTAACGATTCACGAAAGTCGAGTGACTTGTTCAAGGACATGTGTTGAATTAGTGGCATCTACTGATTTTTTAGGTTTCTTATCAAGTCTCAAGTTTGTGTTGCTGTGTACAGTCAACTGATCTAGTCATGAGACTGCAGGAACATCTTAAGGCCCAAGGAAATGCGAGGCTTTCTCTATGCATAATTAAAATTTAATTAAATTTAATTATTTATAATTACTCAACTAGACATTGAACTATATTCTCTTCACCATGCTTGAATAAGAATTTGAAAGATCAGTGAAGTCAGTAATTAAGCATGCAGGGCCTTATATGCGTAGTATTACACTGTAGTTTCTTGCTACAGTCTCCAACACTGCTAACGGGGTTTACACAAAGATAATTCCCTCATCATCGTAGCTCTGAACAAAAATGATCATTTTTAAAATTATAATCTTGCTTTAAAAACTGTTATGTGTGTGTGTATATGTGTGTATGTGTGTGTGTGTGTGTATAATCAGAGATGTTGAAGCTTTTAGACATTGAGTATAAGGAATAGTAGCTTCTTTATGACCAAATAATAATTAAATGTCATCTAATGTCTTGGTTTAATTTCAGGCAAATATAATGGTAATGCATATTATCATTTAGAGTCTTACTATGTATCAGAATTGATGATAAGTACTTTGCCAGTTCTCTCACTTGATCTTTTTAATGTCTATGAGGCAGCTAGTTTACAGATGAGGATCCCAAGGCTTACGTGATTAAGTGTGACCTTAGATTTGACTCAAGACCTCTGACTTCAGACCTGTACTATTAATCTCTGCGGTACACCGCCTACCTAAGCAGATGCTTCAAATTACATTAGCATCATCTAAAATTCTAACAAAGATCACTCATCATAGTCTTCTAGGGGATTAAGGGGAGTTTACCAGAATTGTTTGTTCTTTACTCCACATTTCCTGTGGAAGTTCTGAGACTTGATTTCCTCAAAGCAACATCTGCCTAGTGGCACTGCTCAAAATTCTGGCTTGTATTTCTTTCTTAGCACATACTCCATCATATGTAGTCTGAAGTGAGACTCCTAACAAAGAAAGCGAAAACACCCAAGAAAGTCATGTTGTAAAAAAAATGAATAAACTTTATAAAAGACTTGTGAGCATTAGTGAGGAGGTTATCTGACAATGCCATAAATTTAGATCCCAATTAAACACATGATGTGCAATAGTTGTCTATAAAATGTAAACATGTTGCATATATTTTAACATCCAAGTTTAAGCATGTTGCTTAATGAGAAAGAGCTGTTGTATGATGTCAAACAGAGTAAAATATCATTTATGAGAAATCATATCTTCACTTGACTTTATGGAAGTAAAATTAATCTGTGAGCAATCAGGTATTGGGATGAAAACTGTTTCCTATTTTCTCAAATAATACTTGGAAATTTAGGTAAGGGCTATTAGCTGTGGCTTACTCTCCCAGGCAGCACAGCTCGCATTGGTAGACAGGAACTGAACTGGAAACTCCCTGACATGCCAACTCTTTTAAACTTTGGCCACTCAGGAATATTTACCCCCTTCCATCCTGAAGAGTCCACATCTACTTTAGTGGCTTATACATGAAAGGAATAGTATCAAAAGACTTTGGCCTCATAGTTTTTGGGGGAATTTGTTTCATTTTATTTTATTTTTAAGAGTTCATTTATATTCTCTAGGTGGTGGTATACACTTCCTAGTTTGCTGCACTCCCCATCGATCCCTATTAATTAACCCTAGCTGCTTCACTCATTCACTCTTGTCCTGGTCATTAAAGCATTTGCAACCCTATTTTATGACCTAATTGAGACTGACTCAAATGTAAAGAAATAAAATAATGGGTTTTATGTGAGTAGAGTGATTGTGACACAGTGGGGGACTGTTACGGAATGAATGTTTGTGTCCCCCAAAATTCATAACTTAAACCCTAATTCCTAATATGATGGTATTAGAAGGTGGCATTTGTGGGAGGTGATTAGGTCATGAAGTTGGAGCCCTCATGCATGGGATTAATACCCTTATAAAAGAGACCCCAGAGAGCTCCCTTGCCCCATTCCACCATTGAGGGCATAGCTAGAAGATGGCCATCTATGAACCAGGAGGCAGGCCCTCATCAGCCACCAAATCTGCCAGTGTCTTGATCTTGGACTTCCTAGCATCCAGAACTATGAAAAAAAAATTTCTGTTGCTTATAGACCACCAGTCTATGGTGTTCTGTTATAACAGCCTGATGGACTAAGACAGTCACAAAAGAGATAATTCTTCAGATTAGGGGGCACTTTAGGAAGGGTTTCTATAAAGAGGTAGCCCTTGAATTGATACTAAAATACATACAGACATTCTCTAGGAGTACAGGGTGGGGAAGAAAGGTATGCTAGGAATACGGAGCATATGATCAAAGAGGAGAAATCAAAGGGGAGAAAAGGATCAAAATTATGGAGGTAGGTTGGGAACAAATTTTGGAGACCATTAAATGAGATGAAAGGTGAGCAAGTATTCTCTAGATGTACCTTAATTCCTATTCCAAATACAGGTATTATCAACTGTGAGCACTGCAGATTGTGACCTAGGGAGTAAGAAATAAATTGCTTACAATTTACTCTTAGTCATTTTCAGGATGAAAAATGAAAGTGACAAAAGGAAACTTTGTAGGGTGGTGGAAATGTTCTATTTTGAAGGGGATATTGGTTATGTGAATGTACACATGAGTCAAAATTCATCAGGCTGTACATTTAGGATCTGTTACGATGTATGATAATACCTCAATGAAAAAATTATAAAATATTGTTATAAAATCATGATAACAATTATGATGTTTTAATTAAAGTTATAAGTAAGTAAAAATCTCTAAGGGTCAGATGACAGTCTGACTATTTTTGCAATATTAGATTATGTTCATAACTTTTCCTGGCCAGATATTTTCTTCTCTCTTCAATCCAAGTGGTTATTTTCAGAAAACCAGTTCCATGAGAATATAATCTATTTTCAGTTCTGAGTTGTGTATGGATGATATTTGGCAAAAATATTATCAATTCTTATATTCTCATCTTGTATACAATGGGTGCTGTTTGGACAGCATAAATTTCAAAGAAATGAAAAGGATAAATCAAATATTCTGAGATTTTTTTAAGGAGAGGCGTGTACATATGAATAAGTATCATGAGGGCATTGCCATAATCATGATTGGATAAACACGTTCACTTGGGTTTTGTGGTTGCATAGATCTGCATTTGACTTTTAAGTCTGCCATTTTGTAACCATATGATATTAGGCACATGATATAACCCGTCTTGTATTAGTTTCAACAAAATGCGACAAATTCAGTAATTTAAAACAACACAAATTTATTATCTTAGAGCTCTGGAGACCAGAAGCCTGCAAATGAGTCAGCAGGGCTGCGTTCCTCCTGGAGGATCCAGGGGAGAATCCATTTGCTTGCCATTTCCAATTTCTAAAGGCCACCTGGATTCCTTGGCTAGTAGCCCCTTCTGCCATCTTCAAAGTCAGCAATGGCTAGCTGAATGTTTCTCATGCTGCATCACGCAGACAATCCTCTTCTATTGTCAAATCTCTCTGTACTTCCCTCTTAAAAGGATGCTTCTGATTTACATGGGGCCACCCTTGATAATCCAGTAGAGGCTCCCCGTCTTAAGACCCTTAATTAATCATATCTGCAAAGTGTGAGATAACATATTCATAGGTCCTGGGGATTCGACCACTGACATCTTTGGAGGAGGGGTGTAATTATTCAGTCTACCATCCTTCATAGTAGAGTAGGAATAATAACACCTATATATACTATAGATATTTTATAGAGTTATTGTGAGAAATAAATAAGATGGGCAGTGTGAAATAACTGGCACAATGCTTGGCACGTGGCATGCATTGAGCAGAGTTTGGTTTTAGTATTAATAATGATAAACTTAACCTCATCTCTATCATCCTGATGAGTGATGCTATAACCTTGGGCAAGTTATTTTGTCTCAGAACTTCAGGTTTTTAAACTGTAAATAAAGATAGTAATACTTAATTTGCAGGAATGTGTTAAGGATCAGAAATAATATATGTCAGGTACCTAGAAGTAGTAGGAGCTTGATAAAAGCTGTAAAAACAATGACAGGCATCAACGTGATGATGTTGAAAGGGGAAGAAACTGAGGGGATACTCTTTCCTGTTAAAAGGTTAAAGAGTTTGAACTGATCCTGTTCTGCAGTTCAGCTTGTATAAAAGAGGTTTTACACGCTTGATTATGGCTTCCTGATTATTCTTTCTTCTAAACCTTGTAAGAAGTTTCAGGATTTGTTTCCTTCTTATTCCTTTGAATCATACTGAAAGTTTACATCCTTTCACTTTGTGCCAAATAGCATATTCCTTATGTTAAATTCATTTAGTGAACTCTAGAACACTGTAAACCTATATGATTAGTCTTACTAAAACCCACAAAGTTAGCTACCTATACCTCTATGTAATGGGACATGTAATGAGCATACCACAAATCTAAGCTGAGCTCCTAGCATGCCACGCTGCTGTTACATTCAGACCCACTATATATCTTCCAGCACGACTTTCATGATCCAACAACAACAAAACACTCGCCCAAGAAAACAGATTGTTACCTTTGTTACAGAAGTGCAAACTGACTGAAATATGGATATTTATGTGTTTAAATGTTAGTAAAAAGCCTCTTTTTGTTGGGGTTCTATTTCCCTTTTGATACACACATATATATTTACACGTGGAATCAGATTGCTTGGATTCAAATACTGGCCCTCTCCCTTACTACTCATGTGATATTGACCAAGTTACTCAGCCTCTTTTTCTTCTATTTCCTCATTTGTAAAATGAGGGTATACATAGTATGCACATCATGGGATTGTCAAAGGTCAGACTGGAGGGCAGATTAAATGTATTAAAACAGGTAAAACCCTTAAAACAGGGTCAGGCACACATAAAGACTGCACCAGCATTTGTTTACTGTAGGCTTTTAAAAAAATAACATTATAACGTGTCACTTTATCTAAAAAGTCGTCTGCATGTTAAATGATGGAGTTAGACAAGATGGGCACCAAGTTTGTATTCTACCATTCTACTACTTATTTAAGGCTGGAAACACACCATTGTATTTTCAGAACACTAGAGTTATGATGAGTTTTCAGAGTGCACATTCGGTCCAACCCTAGAGAAAAACTCAAAAGGATGGAAAATTTTACAAAGGAAAGATTAGATATACTTTTGGATGTTTTACTGATATGCTGGGCAAAATGCAGTTCAATAATAGCCACTGAACAAAGTCAGTTAGCACTAAAGGGCTCATGTGACAGGATTCTTGTTAAAAGCCTGAAAGCTGTTATAAAGTGACACAAACAGGGCGCCTGGGTGGCTCAGTCATTAAGCGTCTGCCTTCGGCTCAGGTCATGATCCCAGGGTCCTGGGATCGAGTCCCACATCGGGCTCCCTGCTTGGCGGGAAACCTGCTTCTCCCTCTCCCATTCCCCCTGCTTGTGTTCACTCTTTGACTGTGTCTCTCTCTATCAAATAAAAAAATAAAATCTTTAAAAAAAAAAAAAGTGACACAAACAGTCTTACTAGTTCTGGGTCCGCACCCTACCCCTGGTGCACTGTGCTCTGCAATCCACATTTCTCACTGTAATGCAGGAAGCTTGTATTAGCAGGGTTATCTGTGGCCCTTGGCCACTTAGTATTACAATGCATTAGTACTACATTTAATATGTTATGGAGTCAAAAAGTACCATTGTTAAGTGGCTAAAATTGTCCACATGGCATAAAACAATCCCAAATAATGAACAAAAGATGAATTTTCTAAACATTTCTTTACTGTTTAATTTCTGCCTGAATAGGGAATTTTTAACTTTAAAATGCCAGTAGTAGTTTCAAAATTTTCTCTGTGAAAAATGTACTGAATAGCACATATATTTGGGGAACTTAGCAGAATGTTCATCCAAACGCTTTGAATGCCGGATTCTAAGTGACGGTCGCTGTGACTCTAAGCTGGCGTGCCCCACAGGTTCTCCAGGCCAACCTCACTGTTTTATAGATGTGAAGACGGGGTTCTGGAAAGGTTACGTGATTTAGCCAGTGCCAATTAATTTCTTACAGGAAGAAGCTAGATGAGAACACTAGTGTCCAGTTCTTTCTAAAACATAAAATTGCTTCTTCTTTCTAAATTTTATGGACTATGGAAGTCAAAGGAATCGCTATATCCACATCTCCTTTTATTCTCGTGTTCGAACTATAACCTATAAACACATTTACTTAAATATGATCATAGTTCGCCACTGAACTCCAGGTCTCTCATCTGTGCTGTTTTTCCTTGCCAGCAAGTCTGTCATAGATAGGATTTCTCTCAAAGGTTCCCAAAAGAGGTGATTTTGGGAGCCAACTGACAGAGAGCCAGAGCCCCGAGGTCGTCAACTCACATTCATATATAGTTACATATTTTTTTTTATTGAAATGCATGTTTGAGGCACAGCCCAAGTATCAGCTTTTCCCACTGACCTCATTTAGAATGAGGAGAAAATGAATTGTTCCTAAAATTCAGAAGTTGTCAGGTTTCATGTCTTATAGTTCTGCTAGAGCAGCAATAGTTGATTGGATCATGGATCTATAGCCTAGGAAGCCCCACAGAGATATTCTTGACCAGATGGTAACTAATCAGACATAATCAGGTTATTTTTGTTTTAGGAATTAGAGAGGGAAGGAGGGAGGAAGAGAGAGAGAGAGAGAGAAAGAGATAATAGAGTCAGGGATAGAAGCTGAGGCTAAATTGTGAGACTGGCTGACACTAAGGCAGAGATGGAAGGGCTCATGCTCCTTAGAGAACAGTAGTTTATGTGGGTTACTTAAACTGTAGGATTGCTGAAGCAGCAAAGATTTATTGAGCACCTACTATATGTTGGGTACTGTTCTAGGTTCTTGGGACACACTAGCGTATAAAATAAATGAAGTCTTAACTTCATGTAGTTTCATTTTAGTGGGAGAGGAGAACAGACAATAAGATGTTGATGTAACAGATAAATAATAGGTTAGAAGGTGGTAAGAGCACTGTGAACAAAAATGGTAAAGCTTGGTAAAGGGTTTAAGAGAGTTGGTAGTGGTGGTAGATGGGGGCTTGCTATCTGATATTTTCTTTCCCAAATTATTTTTTTATTGTGATAAAAACCACATAACAAATTTTATTTATTTATTTATTTATTTAAGATTTTATTTATTTATTTGAGAGAGAAGAATGAGAGACAGATAGCAAGAGAGGGAAGAGGGTCAGAGGGAGAAGCAGACCCCCCGCTGAGCAGGGAGCCCGATGTGGGACTCGATCCCAGGACTCCAGGATCATGACCTGAGCCGAAGGCAGTCGCTTAACCAACTGAGCCACCCAGGCGCCCAAAACCATATAACAAATTTTAAAATAGAGTTAAGAGCAGGTCTCATTAAGAAGATATGTGAGTGGGGAACATGCACCCCAATGTTTATAGCAGCAATGTCCACAATAGCCAAACTATGGAAAGAGCCCATATGTCCATCAATGGATGAATGGATAAAGAAGAGGTGGTATATATATGCAATGGAATATTACTCAGCCGTCAAAAAATGAAATCTTGCCATTTGCAATGACGTGGAGGGAACTAGAGGGTATTATGCGAAGCAAATAAGTCAATCAAAGAAAGATAATTATCATATGATTTCACTCATATGTGGATTTTAAGAAACAAACAGGAGCATAGCAAATAAGATGAAATTGGAGAGGGAGACAAACCATAAGAGACTCTTAATCATAGGGAACAAACTGAGGGTTACTGGAGGGGCAGTGGGGTGGGAGGATGGCGTAACTGGGTGATGAGCATTAAGGAGGGCATATGATGTAATGAGCACTGGGTGTTATAAATAACTGATGAATCAATGAACTCTACTTCTGAAACTAGTAATATACTATATGTTAATTAATTGAATTTAAATTTCAAAAAAGAAGATATTTGAGCAGGGCAACTGGGTTGTTCAGTCCTTTAAGCATCTGATTCTTGATTTCAGCTCAGGTCATGGTCTCAGGGTCATGTATTGAGCCCCAAGTCGGGCTCTGCAGTCAGTGCAGAGTCTCCTTGAGATTCTCTCTTTTCCTCCCCCTTTGCCCCTCCTCCTACTCGTACTCTATCTCTCTCAAAATAAATAATAAATAAATAAATAATAAAATCTTAAAAAAAAGAAGATACCTGAGAAAACACTTGAAGGAGATGGGAGAGTTAGCTATGGGGCATGAATACTAATGTCCAGTAGAGGATGACCTATTGTTCCAGTTCACTTTGGGGCTTGCTATATTGAGTTGGATTAAGGGAGACCAACTGAGAAGTCACAAATGGCACCAATCTACAAGAGCTACTGAAATAGCCCTGAGAATGTAAACGTAGTGCTTACTAAAACTTCCCTAAGAAAGAGTATTATAATGTGGTTGGAAGGATATCTTGAAAAAAAAAATGTTTGAGGTAGAGATGAGATCCACCTAAAGAGATATATAATACATGATTCCTAAACTGCCTTCTAAAAAGGATAAGTTTCATTTGCTGTAGGTTTTTATTTTAGGAGATGTTTCTCTTTCCTGAGTGAATTTTGCATTTGGGGTCAGATCTTAATTTCTTGGGAAAACTGTAGAGATTAAGCCCTGCCACTGAAGTCCATCCTCTCTACTTTTTCTCCAAGTAATTCTTAGCAACTCTCCTAATATTGGAGAATACTGGATTGAAAGGGTGACACATTATTAGACTACACAAGTATAGTGGACACTGTCACGACCCCACCCAGATCCCCTTGCTTTCCTTTCACTAACCCTGTGAGCTCAACCCGTCTTCCATGCTTTGCTCCTAACAACTGGAACTTACAACTGCCCATGGACATTGGAGCCCCAGGAGCTGCCTTGCATGAACAGAAGGATTGAAATTTTCCGTTCTTTTCTTTCCCAATTCCCTTTCCCATTCTTGTCTTTTTAGCCAATGCTGACTGAAGTGAGGTATAAAAGCCCACTTCCTACACCTCGGGAAAGTACAAACTCTGAAGAGTGATTTATATCCCAGAAATGCCCTTGAAATCAGGCTGAAATCATACTGTAACTTAGCTTCTCTGCCTTCCCTATCCTGCTTCTCCCACTCCCTTACTGGTTTCTCCTAAAAGCATTTCCTAAATAAATCACTTTCACCTGATCTTTGCTCAGATTTGCATTCAGGGTAAGCCCAAACTGTGACAACAGAGTGGCCACATTCTTGGTCAGATTATAGCTGTATATTTCCACCCTAGAAGTATTAAGAAGTTGCCTAGAATTCCTCATTTCTCTGTTTACCTGAACCTTTTCTGTTTCTTGAAATTGGAATGAGTGTAACAAATGCAAATGACAAGACCTTTCCTAGGAAAATACTGGAAACTTCAGATTCTTAGATGCTTTACATGGAGCCATGAGTATAGTAGTTCTTTAATTGTGGCAATATGGGTGTTTGCTTCAGCAGTACATATACTAAAAGTGGGGCAATATGGTTTTGTACACATTTTGTAAACATGTAAAGAAAGACATATTTAACCACCTGACACTGTTGAGTGGAAAAATTATTAAACTCCTTTATCAAATAAAAAATTGCAAAAACTAATTCTTTTCCTGAGCATTTAGTCATTAATAAGAATTCTGATCAATTAAATTTCCTGAAACAGTCTATACAACTAAGGTTTTGGCATTGCTGATTATATTTATAAATCAAATATTTAAAAATCAGACAAACATGTAAATGAATACAATTATACATAAATTTATTCTGAAACACCACACTATGAGTTTAAAGTCACTTCTTTATTTTTTTCTATGCTTATTTCTTTATCTTCCTGGGGTTATAACTATACTGATTTTGATATCTTCCAAAGGTTTTAATAATATAATTTTAATATCTTACTAGAGTTGCACAAATATTACCAGACCAAAAAGAAAAAGAATACCTCTTCAGACAATAGAAGCCCGAAGATCCAGATGATCGACCGATTGATTTCTTATTGGGACAGTGGAACTTGGATGTTCCTTCTCAGTTGACTCACACCTAAGTCATTAGGCTGAAATTAATTATAGTTTAACTTTACTTATAAACTTCACTAGTTTGGTCAAAAGTCTTTTAAGTCCATATCTCTAAAATGGGTTTTAGTTTTTGCAATTTAGTGTCTTCATCTTAAATGGTGCATCTAAAAAAGTCTTGCTTTGTGTTTGATACTGCTGTTCAATGTACAAACCTATGTAACCACCTTAACCATCAAGATATCAAGATATGGAATGGTCCTATTAATCCCAAACTCCCTTGTGTATCTCGCCAGTCAATTACTCCCCCCACCTCCCATATACATATGCTGGACTCAAGGCAACCACTGATTTGCTTCCAGTCACCATAGATTAGTTTTGTTCTTTCCGTGCTTTCCTATAAATGGAATCTTTTGTTTCTAGCTTCTTTAATTTGGCATAATGTTTTTGAGGTTCATCCATGTTGTTATATGTATCAGTAATTTGTTCTTTTAGATGGTTGTATGGTATTCTAGTGTAGGGTACACCACAGTTGTTTACTCATCTGTTGATGTATATTTGGATTATTTCTAAGTATCGATTATTATAAATAAAGCTTCTATACACATACATGTTCAAGTCTTTGTGAGAACGTATATTTTCATTTCTTTTGAATAAATATCTATGAGTGGAATTGCTAGGTTTATGGTAAGTATGTACTTAATTTTACAAGAGACTGCCAAAGTTTTCCAAAATGGTTGTACCATTTTTATATTCCCACCAGCAATGTATGAGGGTTCCAGGTGCTCCACATTATCGCCAATATTTTCTTTTTCATTGTAGCCATTCTAAGGGGTACAAAGTGACATCTTATGTGGTTTTAATTTACATTTCCCTGATGATTAGTGATTTTGAAAATGTTTTTGTGTTTATTGGCCACTCACATATTTTCTTTTATGTCTGTTCAAATTTTGGGCCTATTCCTTTAATTGAACTGTTTGTCTTTTTATTCTTGAATTTTAGTCCAAGAGGCAGAGAGAACTCCCCTCAAAATCAACAAAAACAGGTCAACACCAAGACATATCATAGTGAAACTTGCAAAATACAAAGATAAAGAAAATTCTCAAAGTAGCTAGGGACTAAATGTTCTTAACCTATAAGGGTAGATGCACAAGGTTAGCAGCAGACCTGTCCACAGAAACTTGGCAGGCTGGAAAAAAGTGGCATGATATATTCAATGTGCAGAATGGGAAAAATATGCAGCCAAGAATAGTATATCCAGCAAGGCTGTCATTCAGAATACAAGGAGAGATAAAGAGTTTCCAAGACAAGCAAAAACTAAAGGAAATCATGAACACTAAACCAGCTCTGCAAGAAATATTAAAGGGGACCCTTTGAGCAGGATAGAGAGACCAAAAGCAACAAAGACTAGAAAAGAACAGAGACAATCTACAAGAACAGTGACTTTACAGGTAATACAATGGCAATAAATTCATATTTATCAATAATTACTCTGAAAGTAAATGGACTAAATGCTCCAATCAAAACACATAAGGTATCAGAACGGATATAAAAAACAAGACCCATCAATATGCTGCTTATAAGAGACTCATTTTAGACCCAAAGACACCTCCAAATTGAAAATGAGGGGGTGGAGAACCATCATGCTAATGGACATCAAATGAAAGCTGGAGTAGGCATACTTATATCAGACAAACTAGATTTTACTTATTTATTTTTAAAGATTTTATTTATTTATTTGGTAGAGAGCATAAGAGCACAAGCAGGGGGAGTGGCAGAGAGAGAGGGAGAAGCAGGCTCCCCGCTGAGCAGGGAGCCTCATGCAGGGCTCAATCCCAGGACCCTGAGATCATGTTTTGAGCCGAAGGTAGATGCTTAAGTGACTGAGCCGCCCAGGCACCCCAGACAACTAGATTTTAAACCAAAGACGGTAACAAGAGATGAAGGGCACTATATCATAATAAAGGAGTCTATCCAACATGAAGATCTAACAGTTGTAAATATTTATGCCCCCAACTTGGGAGCAGCCAAATATACAAATCAACTAACAACAAACTTAAAGAAACTCACTGATAATAATGTAATATTAGTAGGGGACTTTAACACCCCACTCACAGCAATGGACAGATCATCTAAGCAAAACACCAACAAGGAAACAATGGCTTTGAATGACACACTGGATCAGATGGTCTTAACAGATGTATTCAGAGCATATATTCAGAGCATATATTCAAAACAGCAGAATACACATTCTTTTCGAGTGCACATGGCACATTCTCCAGAATGGATAACATACTGGGTCACAAATCAGGCCTCAACCAGTACAAAAACAGTGAGATCATACCATGCATATTTTCAGACCACAACGCTATGAAACTTGAAGTCAACCATAAGAAAAAATTTGGAAAGACCACAAATACGTGGAGGTTAAAGAACATCCTACTAAAGAGTGAATGGGTTAACCAGGAAATTAAAGAAGAAATTAAAAAAATACATGGAAGCAAATGTAAATGAAGACATGACAGTCCAAAACCTTTGGAATGCAGCAAAGGCGGTCCTAAGAGGGAAGTATATAGCAATACAGGCCTACTTCAAGAAGCAAGAAAAGTCTCAAATACACAACTTAAACTTACACCTAAAGGACCTAGAAAAAGAACAGCAAATAAAGCCTAAAACCAGCAGAAGAAGGGAAATAATTAAGATTAGAGCAGAAATAAATGGTACAGAAATAAAAAAAAAAAACAGTAGAACAGATCAATGAAACTAGGAGCCAGTTCTCTGAAAGAATTAAGAGCTCTTAATGTATTCTGATTACAATATTTTTTGTCAGATATATGTATTGTGAACATATTCTCTCACTTATGGCTTGGCCATTTCATTTTTTAATGGTGCCTTCAAAGAGCAGAAGTATTTATTTTGATGAAATCCAATTTATCAATTTTACTCTTACAGTTTGTGCATTTTATCTTCAAAGAAATCTTTGCCATGCCAGTGTCATGAATACTTTTCTTAGGCTTTCTTTTAAGTTTTATGGTTTTGATTTTTCATGTTTAGATGTATTTTTCATTTTAAGTTAATTTTTATGTAGGGTATAAGGTAAGAAATAAGGTTCATTTTTTTTCCCCATTTGGGTATGCAATTGCTCCAGTAGCATCTGTTGAAAAGACTATTCTTTTCCCATTGAATTAATTAGCTCCTCATTTATTTAAAAAAAAATCAATTAACCAAATATTTATACGCATATTTCTGAATTCTCTGTATTATTCCATTGAGACTTACACCAGCACTATACCATCTTGATTACAGTAGTTCTATAGTAATCCTTGAAATCAGGTATTAAGTCCACCAACTTTGTTCAATTTGTTCAAGACTGGTTTGGGGGAGTGCCTGGGTGGCACAGTCGGTTAAGCATCTTGGTTTCAGCTCAGGTAATGATCCCAATGTAGTGACATGGAGTCCCACATCAGGCTCCCCACTCAGCACAGAGTCTGCTTAAGACTGTCTCTCCTTCTCCCTCTGCCCCTCCCCCTGCCCCTGCTCTCTCTCTCTCAAATAAATAAATAAATCTTCACATTTACATTTATATATTATAGTACAGCAATCAGAGTGACCATCAATTTACTTGGCTTTCTCTGACTCAACATTTTATTAACACTTTTCCTTAAGTATGTGGTTTTCTTGACTACAAAGACTCCTTCCTATTTGGCAAATACTTAATTGGTTTCATTTCCCAATTAAAATTTTTAACTGCTTTGTTTGATATTACAAAAGATGTTTCCTTTTTGAAATATGTATTAAAAAGTATCTTATGAGCTGCAATTAACTCATAACTATTCAAATCCACACAAATTCCATTTTTACCATGAGGAAACATACACTGGTATAAGTAAATTTTTTTTATTCCAGAAAAATTCTACTGATATGTCCATGTAATTAAAGGACTGTCACTTCTTATTGAAGAAGAACACAGCTTAATTCTTTAAAAGAATCCAGATATTTCTGGACTATGGATATATCTCTTTGAGTTGAAAAATTACACTAGAATATTACAGAATTATATTATTCTGGATATTTTTTGGCCCAAATTTACTGCCTAATAGACATAATAATGACAGTTTCAAAAGATGAAAGATTATGTTTTAGGATTTCAAGTATGTCACAACAGAGGGACAAAACAGATGTTTAAGACAATAACCTCACAGATTAACTAGCAGAAGTTGTAAGTTTATGTTCTGGAAAGGAAACAGTATAGAAGAAGTTTTAAATATATAATGCTATATTCATAGGAACGGTCATAGAGATTTTGGTTTCTTATCTAACTCATCATACTCCAGAGATACCAGTGAGATTCACTCAGAAATTGCTATATATTATATAGTCAATGCATTCAAAACTGTACCAGTATGATGGGCTAACATTCAATTCTTACATATAGGCTGAATCTACATAACAGACTGCTTCTGTTAGAGATCAGAATGGCAATCTTTATAAATATGACAATGGCTAGCTAATAAGACTCATTCAGTTGACCTGCACCAAGATGTCTCTTTCAGATGTTCATGGACTCAACCATTTTTTTCAGGACATCAGATAATCAGGCATTGTTCTAGTCAGGGTTCTTTAGTGGAAAGAGGTAGAAACAACTAAACTAGCTCAAGAATTTGGCTTATAAAAAAGATAGAGTGGGGCTCATAGAAATCCAGGAACAGGATCCACTATTTAACCAGGCCTGGGACCCAAAATTATAAAGCTATTAGGAATGAAGGCTACTCTGTCCCTTTGGCTTGAGGGGTGCAGGGGTGCAGGGTTATGGGGTCTCTGCTACTCTGTGTATATGACCCACTGTCAACTCCGACTATCTCTTCTTCAGCTTGTACGTAATTCAGAGGAGCTGATCCAGCTCCTGTTATATCATGGGAACTCTTGATACTTACATTTCTGACCTCCATTTGCTAATTAGCTAAGTGTTTAAGTATCCAAATTTCTAGGGAAGATTGGCCCCACTTATGATTTTTAGTCAAACCTCACAAGGAACAAGTTCTGGAAGCATATGAAGGAACTGACTACCTTTGGGTCAGTTGGCACACTGGCTCAGTTAGCTGTGATCAAGGAGAGGGCATGGGGTCACTTAGTGGATAACATGGTTATTCAGGGCGGCAGGACCTGCACTAGTGTATGTTGAATGTTTGTTGAATGAACGAATGAATGAATGAGTGAATGAATGTAGTATCTGAAGAAAAGAATGAAAGAAGATAAAACTTGGCAATGCTCTAGGATTAAAGGCAACAAAAAAACAGAAGAGGAGGCATTAAATGTATTTACAGGCATTTTATACCAAATATAAACAAGCTATATTGAAGGCTGTTATGCCATCTGTTCACCACATAATTACATGGTTTAGGAGCCCTGCTTGCTTAGAGGAAGAAGACTAGATTAGAAGAGCAACAGTTTGATTCCATAGGCCTAATTCCCAATATTACTTCCTTCTGCTTTTAGGTTTTAGCTAATTATTCTGTGGGTTTGCAAATATTCCTATTATTCCGTGTAGCAGAAGTCCCTCCATGTATTTGTATTGTGCCCTTGTGAGGGAGAATGTAGTTGGCATGTTAGTGGAATCTTTCTTTCTTGATTGATATGTTCATTATCTTAATTTGAAAAATTGTCTTAGAAAATTACAAATTATGATGGTTTGGTTTAACTGTTTGCAGCATACATCTGAGCTCTAAGGATGCTTGTCTTTTGAGCTACCCTATTTTTCTTCTGGACAAGAGACGTATTAGGATGGTTCTACCTTTTTTAAATAACTTTTTTCTTAGATTTTTTTATTTTCCTCTTAGATTGCATCTCATATGGCAGCATGCACTTTCCTGTACATCTTCCTTACCAGGTCTGGAGTTACACTGTTCTTAATGTACACAGAAAACTGTTTCTTGTTAAGTCCCTTTATCTTCTTCCCTTGATGTGCTTACCAAGTGCTTTTGCACTGAATTCTTTGCTTTCTCAACCAAAACCCAGGAATCATTTGGTGCTATCCGGGCTGAATATGCATCTATATACACCTCCCCAGAGCCCTGGAAGTTTGTTTCCAGAGATAGTTTTGATGACCCCTGCATCATTCTGCAAACACCCTGCTAAGGCACCAGCTTGGTCTTCACTACAATCTACCATATATTCATCTTTGCCTGCTTGCACTTGACCTTCAGAGTTTGTATCCATGCTAAACCTATTAAGAAGCCGTGCTGGCCCACAGTGGGCCCACAAGGCCTCAACCATGTGGCATAGCAACATTTGTCAAGGGAACCTTTACACTTTCCATTGGACATTCAGGAGCAGAAGCACTTTTCCAAATGACCTTTCTGTTGGTAACGCTATCATTCTGCATTTGGGTGTGTTCTTATTCTTATCTTATCTTGTTCTTATTCTTATCCTAGATTTCTAAGCATGTCTGAGCACACCAATCAGTTCTACCCTCTCATCTTCTCCCATATTGCACTTGGAATCTCTGGAGATTGGCTTTATTCTCAAAAATTTGAACAACACCATCCTGCCAAAGAGGCACTCATGTTAGAGCTCTGCACAGACCTGCAGGTCTAGCAGCACTCAGGAGGATAAAGTGTTAGTAGATATTTTTTTTGTTTTTGTTTTCTGAGTATCAGAGCTTCATTTATTTACTTATGTCACTTTTTAAAAAATTAAAGTATAATTGACATACAATAAATATCTGAATAGTTTCAGGTATATATCATACTGATTTGATATTTTTATACATTATGAAAGGATCCCCACAATAAGTCTAGTTACCATCTCTCATCATACAAAGTTATTATAGTCTCATTGACTATATTCACTATGCTATACATTATATACCCATGACTTATTTTATAACTTAAAGTTACCGTCACCTATTTCACCTATCCTCCCACCCTCTACCCTCTCTGGTAACCATTAGTTTGCTTACTGTATCTATGGGTGAGAATTTTTTTTTTAAGATTTTATTTATTTATTTGACAGAGAGAGACACAGCAAGAGAGGGGACACAAGCAGGGGGAGTTGAAGAGGGAGAAGCAGGCTTCCCGCCGAGCAGGGAGCCCGATGCGGGGCTCGATCCCAGGACCCTGGGATCATGACCTGAGCCGATGGCAGGTGCTTAACGACTGAGCCACCCAGGCGCCTATGGGTGAGGATTTTAAAGTAGCAGGGAAACTTAACCAAAATCTTCCTGTAGCAGCTTACAAGTCCCACTGCACATACTCCCGTGTCCTTGTGACATTCAGAGACTCTTTTCTTTAATTACAAGCAGATGGGAAGATTGAAATATCATGGTTGATAAAGTAAGTAATGTGGCAAATAATTCAAAGAATTATAGCTCATTTTCTAAGACAGGACTAAGAGAGAAAATCATCTGAAGAGGAAGCCCTCTTTATTTTGCCTTGGAAATGTTCACCATGGATATATTTCTTACTTAATGTATTGTAGTGACCTTGCTCTAATGCTTTCTCTTTCTGATTATTCTTTAGCGATAATCCAGAAATAGGAAACCACCACCAGGTTCCACTGGGAGTTGGATGTCAAATCCACAAGGCTGAACTTCAAAGTGTTTTAACAGATTAAAAAATAGAAGACCACAGAAACCACATGGACGACAGAAGGGAAAGAAGCTTGTTTACAAGGTCAGTTCAAAGTGTAGTCGAGTGAATGACCTGTAGCTGGAATAGAACTAACTGCACCAGAAACAGCCAGGGACACTCCTGAAGACGATGACTAAGGCAGGTTGACTGCATATGGATGAGGGAATGAGCATGTAAATGTGTGAGGCTCTGTATAAACATGGGAGCAGTACTGATTATAGACACTATTTGAGCTCTTTTCTGTTGTTTATCATTATAATCTTTAAGTGTTTCCTTTTGTTGCTTTCATGTCTGCTCCAAACTTGCAAGTTCCCAACAGACTGATTTCTTTCTCTATCATAAGTCTGTCACTTCTTCCACACAAAGTGCACTCACTTATCATCTTCATGGTCACTATTATTTACGGATTCCTTACCATATGTCAGGCATTCTGCTGAAAGCTAGACACCATTGCTTCATGTAAGCATGACAACACTGATGGGCTTAGGGTATTATTATACCCACAGTTCTCAAAGACGAGGAAAGTGACTTAAGGAGGTGATGTAGTTTGGTCAAAATCACACAGTAAGGACTTGAACCCAAACTAGTCTTATCTCTAAATAAAATTGCCTATTAGCAAAAACAAACCAAAAAAACCCCCATTTTTGGAATATTTAAAAATTACTTAAAAAGAATAGTTAACAAATATTCTATTGTGACAAAGAACCATCAAAAATCTACCTTCCCTGCTATGAAATGAAATACCCCATACTGTGTGAGAAGATTACTTAAAAATAAAATCTCGATCTTTAAAATAAATAAATAAATAAATAAATAAAATCTTTAAAACAAATTTAAAAAGTGGTAAGACCAAGATTTTAAAAATTTGAAACAACTAATCGAAGGGGCACAACCAACAAAGTTAACTTCAAAAATAGTGACAGCCAGGGAAAGAAGCAAAATACCCTGTCCCAGTGTGGCCTTCCTTGGCCCCTTGTCCTACCCCACCTGCCAAACACTGATGGGCATGACCAGCAAGTATGGAAAACACTTACTAATATCCTAAATATGGCTATCATTCCCCCTTCCTGACTGAGAGGGAGTTGGAATGACTGCTGAGAAGAGAGAGGTGGACCAGAAAAAGGAAACAGCTGGGACTGGCTCTGGAGGAATAGCCAGTCCCAGGCCCCAGGCTGAGCTAGGGAAGCTCCCCAAGATGGCCACAGGCATGGGACTTACCTCCTAGTGCCTTCTCTTTGGTGCAGTAGATCCCAACACAGGACACTGAACAAACAATGACCAAATCTGGAAAATGGGCAGGCAGGGCACTAAATGTCTGAATAGGGGCAAGGAGAAGGCATAGAAGGCTTTACCAGGGCTAGCCTCACCTTGAAGGAAAACTGAAGCTAGGGATGAGAGTGCTGGGCAGCCTTCTTCAATTTTACCTTAAGAACTGCTTCTGATCTCTGTAATGCTTTTAAGGGATTACCATGTAAACTTCCCAAAGACCCGTGGAGAAAGGTCACTGGGAGTGCTTAGTAGAAAGTTCCAAATCTGAAAGCCAGCCCCAAGAAGAGATGGCTTGACACCTGCAGAGCAGCAGTCACTTCAAAGGACAAATGGGAGGGTCTCTCCCAAGGATCAGGATGTAATCCCCTCCTAGGGCAGAAAGCTCCAGCTTTTTGTGGCAGCTTCCCAAATGCCCAAGAGGATAGATCTCACTAAGTCAAGTGGCTCTCTTGTTAATTACTGCAAGAGCTTCTAAATCTCAAATGAAAAGATTGGGTTGCATGCAGTTTTTCATCCTTGCTAAAGACTGAAAGCTTAGCACTTCATCTCCGGTAACAGCTTCTCCTCAGTGGGGCAGGACGTGTCCAGGTATGTATGTTATGTGTTTTCCCAGAGCACAGACCTAATCAGTACAGCAGGTTTTAAATAATGATTAGATTTTATAGCCATTCTACTAATACTGAGAAAAATCTTAAGCATTCTAGAACCTCACCTGGAAGGTCTGATGTAGAATGAGAAAGGAAAATGTACACATTCCCATCTTCTCTTTTTTTTTTTAAAGATTTTATTTATTTATTTGACAGACAAGAGAGCACAAGCAGGGGGAGTGGCAGGCAGAGGGAGAGGGAGAAGCAGGCTCACTGCTGCGCAGGGAGCCTGATGCGGGACTTGATCCCAGGAACCTGGGATTGTGACCGAGCCAAAGGCAGACACTTAACCAACTGAGTCACCCAGGCACCCTCATCCCCACCCTCCTTAAAATTAAATGCTATGGCCTCCATTTGCTAAAACAGATTCCTGAAAATTGCCAGGGACTATCAGAGAATCTAGTTGCAGGGCCAAAAAGCTAGACTATATTCCTGCAATTTCTTTTCCATATATTCAAAATGTTCCTCTCTTGGGGTTCTGTGGGTTGCTGATGAGCAGTGCAGTTGCACGAAGCAGAGCTGTTCTGTTTACATAAACCTAAGCTACCTCAATACCTCAATATTGCTCATGTCAATACATCAGGGATAGGGGAAAGCTCAAGGACGCCTTTTTCTAAGAATATGCTATTGCCTTACTTGTTTGGAATCTGATTAGCATTTTCCTAACTTTTTGTCATCAAGTTTCCTCTTTTGCCTTTAGGTTCTTTCCTTGTTCCTCTTCTTGGGTAATCTCAGAACTCAAAGGAAATTTTGTTCTTTTTCAAAAGTGTAGTCATGAGAGGTGAAGAAAGACCTGCCCTGGGTCATATGGATGATTAGAAACACAACTAAGATCTCTCAGACACCTTTGTTCTCCTGCATCACAGTGCATTCTCCTGGCAATCACAGTGTCCTCACAGGGCTTGGATGGATATGGCCAGCCTACACAGACAATTTCTCAACGTTTGAGACTTCCTTTCTTCTGCACTCCCTCCTTTTCTTTTCCTTCCTTCCTTCTTTCCTTCCTCCCTCCCTCCCTTCGTCCTTCCCTCCCTCTCTCCCTCCCTTCCTTATTTTCCAATTAATAAAATTTTCTTGACATATTTTAAGTATCATTTTTAATGTTCTTTGTCAAAAATGGCATATATATCTGCGTTTGCTTTTTATTTTACAATTGCTTATTCAGAGTGAAATTCCAACTAGCAGTGGGTGCTAAATGTCCTTGTTAGATGTTCACATAGAAAATCAAATTTCACTTGCATCTTTGCACAGCATATTCAATTCAATAAAGCCTATCGTGAACCTGACATGTTGTTTGGCTGCCCCAATGGAATCAGGACTGATCAGATTATGTTCTCTTCTTCACTCTAAGAAAAATCCCCATTTGATAGCACAGGACATTTACAGCAAGGCTGGAAAAAAGAACACTCCAGATCCTACTGCCCAGTGTTTTAGGATAGAAATTTAAAGGGTTCTCTTAAATGCCAGAGGCAAGGAAAACTCTTGTGTTTGTCTTGACAGAAATAAATAAATAAAAACAAACAAACACTTTCTCCCCGAAATAACCTCTGATACCAGAAAGTTTCCTCTGATATTCACTTCTCATGTAAAGTCATGGGTGAAGTCCCTCCCTTCCACTGGCCATGGGAAAGGAGATTATTGTGTTGCTTTGATATTCTTACTTTTCAGAAGTGCTAACAAAATGTCCCATACTCACAATAGGCCAGCTTCTTTCTTGTTAAGTTTCATAATGAATTGTTGGTCAGGAAAAGCAAAAAAGGCTGGTAACTTTTATGACATTAAATATAAAACAGCTCTCCCCAAAAATGGCTGATTTCCAAAGGTTTGCTTATATTTGCTTCTGGTCAACAACATTCCTCAAAACTCAGTATTATGGGGTTTACCAACCCAACCAAACCAAGCAAAACATGGCACCTCAGAAAAGAATTCTACTATGTGTGGAACAGGTTTGGGTGAATTTGCTGGAGTGGTAGACTTGCCCCCAACACAACCTGCTAAGGTTTATAAAGGAGTGGCAATTTTTACCCCTGGCTCCACGTTAAAATCTCCTGACTCAAGGCAAGGGTTCAGAAGTACAATGTCCATGCCCCATCCTCAGAGATTTTTTTTTTCCCTCTCTAGAGAGCCCAGATATTAGTATTTTTAAAAAAGATCTCTAGGTGATTCATGTGCAATCAGAACTGTGAACCATTAGGGACCAGACCAAGTGCATACAGTTCTCTGCAGAAACAATTAATTAATGAAGTGCTATGAAATCAGGAGACTTAATTGTACTTGATTTATTCAAACGTCCATCAGTTGTGCATGACTTTCTCAGAAACTTGCAAAACAGGCTATGATCAAGGTTTTCAGAAAAAGGTTCTGAGTAAATGTATGGATTTCTCAGCACATAAAACGTTGATACCGGTGCTTGATCTCACTGACTACAATAGAAACTGCTCTGTTGATCTGTGGTATTTACAAGTACTTGCAGGAATAGATTGTAATTTGAATCAAATTGCTCAGAAAATTCCCCTGATGAGTCCATCTAGTAGAAAAATATTCCTAAAGAATAGGGAGTATGCTATTCTACACAGTGGGCCTGAACTCACCTGCTCAGGCCTATACAAGAGGCAAGTCAGCTGCCCCACTGGCTGATCCTTCTCTCTCAGAGAAACTCCCTTTCCAGACAGAGAAGCACTTCTACTCCATCCTGGAACTACAGGCCCACAGTCCTGTGGAGCAGGGCGGCAGAGGTGAGCAAGGGGTGAACCGTCAGGCCTGCTAGAGACTTAAAGGCAGGGATGGTGATGGAGAGAAGGGGTCTCTGGAGGAGGGCACAGGGGCTTTGTACCTACATTAAGAATGTTTTCAATTTTGGCTTCCCATTAGAATTATCTGCAAAGCTTTAAAAATATCCTAGTGCTCATGTTCTACCCTAGACCAATTAAGTCAGAATCTTTGTGGGAAAGACTTGTGGCATCAGACATCTCTTAAAAAACTCAGAGATTCTAATGTGCGGCCAGAGTTGAGAACCACTATTGCGCTATCAGACTTGCAAAAGGCTAGTCAAATAAACTGGTAATAAACACAGCATGATTTCTTAGGTGCTGAAAGAATCCTTTTTCCCTTGAGTCCCTACCTGACTAACACAATAATGCCTAAGAGTCAATAATCAGAGATACATTCCTTTGACTTAGTAAGAGGTTTTCTCCTCTGTTATAAAGCATACACTCCAGAAAGAAGCATATAGGGCCTTTTAAGTCATTGAAACCGTTATTACAGATGTTTTAACAGAGGAAGGAATGACCATAAGTCAAAGGGAATCTTAGGGCACCATGAAGGGCAGCACTAGGATTAGAGTGAGAAAGGGGGACTGAAGACTGAATTAGCAGCCTCTTCAGTTTTGCAGACTGCTGGCTTCATGGAACTTGCAGGCTGGGAGTCCCACACTTTTAACTGGGAAGGCTCAAGATTCAGTGGTCACATGGTTGTGGCAAGAGAGCCTCCATCTGGCCATTCTTCTGATCCTCCATTCTTTGAGAATCAGAGAATAGATCAAGGCCAATGTCATGAAATGATAGATGAGAAAACTGGTTGGGAGTGATAGAGATGGGACTGAGGTCCCCCAACCTAATTCACACTTCCCATTCTGCCAGAAGTTTCTTTTTTAAAAGAAGACCAACTTCCCTCTTCCTTAGATTTACTTTGTTCTATGGAAGTTGATTTATCTCTTGTCCCCAGAGGCCCTTACTGGCAATTATGTCTTTTTGTTCCCTGGCTACAGAGGGCTCCCACTTGCAGAGGGATTGTGTTCTAAAAGCTTAAGTGGAGGTAGTTATTTGTAATTCAGAATATACTTTTTTATAGAAACAATGCTATATAGCTTCCCAGATAAATTCATGAACAGCTTCAAACGTAAATATTCCTGAGGTGATATGATATTCTATAACCACCATGGGAATAGGAGTTATCAAGTCAAGAAATTTTGATTTATAAATCCAGCCCCTCCCTCTCTGCCTGAGAAATTAATCAGGTGTTCTCTCCTCAAATGTCTTTCCACCCCATCAGGCCTACTGTAGTAACATTTTAGGGAAAAGATATCAAAATAAATATTCCTTGTATCAATGCATAACTTGGTAAGTCACTAAATGTAAGTTTATTCTGAAGAGTTTGGGGTGGGAAGTGAGAGAACCTTCCCTCCAAAAAGGAATTTATAATATTTTACAGATGCATATATTTATAAATGAGGGACATAAGTAATATCCACCTATTTACTTCCTAGAAGAAGTGCTTTCATATTGAAAAATAATTGTATTTTTATACTTAAAATTCAGTGAAGAATATCCACTGCATCAGATCTAATCATACCCAATACCAACTTCCAAATTTTGTATCTTGAAACCATGATGTGGGACATGCTATTTTTCAGGGTGTTTGGCATTTCAGTAAAAAGCACAAGCAACAGAGGGACTTCGGCCAAGCTGTAAGAGATGTGGTGGATATATTAATGGAGAGAAATGTGCTCCTAACAATGACTTTGAAAGATGGCATAAGAATTTTGGGAGGATGTGTCCTCTATAGCTGAAGTCTTATCTTTATGCCTTTCAACGTGACAAAGTTGTATCAGTTACACAGAGGAATTGGGTGTTGGCCATACAGGGCAAAAGTAAGTAGCCCTGGGGCACCTGTGTGGCTCAGTCGTTAAGCGTCTGCCTTCACTCAGGTCATGATCCCAGGGTCCTGGGATGAAGCCCCACATTGGGCTCCCTGCTCAGAGGGAAGCCTGCTTCTCCCTCTCCCACTCCCCCTGCTTGTGTTCCTGCTCTCGCTATGTCCCCCTGTCAAATAAATAAATAAAACTAAAAAAAAAAATTAAGTAGCCTTATATTATGTAAGATGAAAGAACCATGAATGCAGCCAGCCAGCCATGGGATTGGGAACTTGCTTTTAAAGCCAGATAGAGGATTTTGTCAGACAAAGGAAAGAGAAACAACAGCTGAAGCAACAACAACAAGAAGAAACAAAAATCAGGGGTGGGAGGTCATCAGGGCAAATCTTCACACTTGCATCTTCTGACTGCTTGGCAGTGGATTTCCTTTAAATTCTGAAGAAGCAAGGAGATGATAACAATTTTTTAACTCCCATTTTCTACAAAAACATGTTTCTCTAGCCACCTACTGTCAGCTGATGACACAGAGTTGTTTGAAATGTGACTGAGTACCTAACTTCCTGTATAGATCCTCTGTTACCCTTTAACTTTGAGGTTATATCCATCCCTCTATCCATCCACACATGCAATAAATATGTAATAAGCACCTACTTAGTGCCAAACAATGTTGTTAAGCTCTGGAGATAGAGCAGTGAATAAGAAAAAGTCATTCCCCTTATTTTATAGGGGAAACATACAACAAGCAAATAAGTATATAATTATATAATATAATGTCAGGGATAGGAATCATTAGGAAAATAAGGCAGTGTAAGGAAGTATGGTGAAGGGGAGGCACAAAGCTATTTTAGATAAGATGGCCATGCTGAGGAGGTAATATTTAAGTAGAGTCCTGAGTGAAGAGAAGGAGTCAGCTATTGGCAAATCTGGGGAAAAAATGTTCCAGGTGGAGATGTCTACTAGACCAAGGGCCCTGAGGCAAGAGCAATCTTAGCATATTGGAAGAATGGCAAGATAACCATTGAGAGCAATGTGGGGGTGAGAATGGTAGGTGAGATCTGAGAGGTAAGCAGGGCCCAGAATATGTAGAGTCTTATGGACCTTAGTAAGGAGTGTATAAAGGGAAACTATTTGGAGATTTAGAGCAAAGAATGGACATAAAATTATTTATGTTTTAAAAGCCACCCTGGAAAATCTGCTTCCAATTGAGTAATAAGGATTGAATTTGCCCTTCTGCCTGAAACAATTAGAAAACCAGACAAAATACATAAACAACAATTTTCAAAACATCGGACATCATGCAGAGAAGGATCTCTAAGAGATGGAAAGCAAATCAGGTGAGCCCTACAATTGCCTGGCTTACTGCCTAAAGAAAGTTTCCAGGCCACAGCAAAGGAGGGGAAGCCAGGTAGGGCCTAGTGATCTCATGAGTTGAGGAGACAGCTGTAAGTTTGGGGGAGCCAAGGTATTTCTAGATCACAGAGCACAGAGAGTAGGAAATTGGACAGAGAACTCCAGGATCTGTAGAGGAGCATTCAGCTGAGTACTGATCAGGGCATGTGTGTGTAGAAACCACCTGAACGTGGGTGAAAAAAAACCTCCTGAAAGAATGAGAGGAAACAGTACTCAGAACTCATACAGGGCCAAGAATAGTGCCTGTTTCTAATATTTAGAGAGAAGAACCTCATAATTCAGAGGTCACTGATTAGAGTACAAAGAAGAGTCTTGCAAGAATCGTAGAGAAAAATTAACCCTACACTAAATGCTGTTGTGGTTCTGCTAACCATGCTTAAAAATAAGACCCAGTAGGAAGAAACTATGAGTACCAGAATAGAACTCAAGAATATTTATAGGTAAACAAAAATAACCAGCACACAACAAGATATAGTTCACAATGTCTGGCATCTAAAGGTATACAAAGAAGAAAGGAAACAATTAGAAATCAAGCATTTGCATTAACCTGTAGTTGACACCAATGACAGAATTAGATTAGGATATTTAAACAGCTATTATTGTAATAGTATTCCAATGATAAAGAAGCTAGAAGTAAGACTGAACAAATAAAGACGTGGGAAATATAAAAACAACCCAAATTTAAGTTATAGTGTCAAAAACTACAGTGCCTGATTTACAAATTCACTGGGTGGGATTAATAGCAGATTAGACATTGCAGTAGAAAAGATTACAAAGCTAGAAGACATAGCAAATGGCCCAAAATAGAAAAGGCCCCAGGGAAAAAGTCTAAACAACAAGAAAGAACAGAGTATCAGTGATCTCTGGGATGACTTCAAATGACCAAATATACATATAGAGTTTCCAAAAAACGTAAGGGGTGGGTGAGACATAAACATATATATGTACATACATATTTTTTTTCTCAAGTAATCTTTATGCCCAACGTGGGGCTCGAACTCACAACCTCGAGATCAAGAGTTGCATGCTCCACTGACTGAGCCAGCCAGGTGACCCAAGACATAAACACATTTTAAGAAAGAGTTGAGGTAAATTGTCCAAGTTGGTGAAACCACAAATCCACATACTGAAGATAATCAATAAACCTCAAGCACAGTAAATATGATGAAAACTACCCCAAGGTGCATCATAATAAAATAGATAAGGAGAAAAGTTTTACAAAAAGTTCTATAAAAAGTGGTAATCATTTTTATGCTTCTCTTTGTAAATTTGCTAAAAAAAATTCAGTGATTCTGATTTATAAATAACTATGGTTTTAGTCATTTTTGTCAAAAAAAAATCTTTTGCTTTAGATGCAGAAGATAGAAAGCTTCTTTTTTTTTCTACCAATAGAGAACATACAAACAACAAAAATTACAATTGCTAGAAAAATGTCTTTCCAGTACAGCTTAGTGTCTCCTGTTTTCTACTAGAATTTATTTATTAATTAACAATATCTTTAAATACAGCAAATGAGTGCAAAATTAAGTTGGAGAAAGAGGAGAGTATTATGCATTTAATACACAAGATGGTAGACTAGCCAAACCAGATGATAATCAGTCAATTGGTAAATAAAACTCTAGACATGGATTAAAACATCACCGTGTTTCCTTTTATTTTAATTTTTTATTTATTTTAATTCCAGTATAATTAACACAGTTTTATATTTGTTTCAGGTATACAATATAGTGATTCAAAAATTCTATATGTTACTCAGTGCTCATCACATTTAGTGTACTCTTAATACCCTTCACCTGTTTCACCCATACCACCGCCCCACCTCCCCTCTGGTAACCATTAGTTTGTCTGTAGTTAAGAGTCTGTTTTTTGGCTTGTCCTTTTTTACTTTGTTCATTTGTTTTGTTTCTTATATTCCACATATGAATGAAATCATATGGTACTTGTCTTTCTCCAACTGACTTGTTTCATTTAGCATTTTACTGTCTAGATCCATTCATGTTATTGAAAATGGCAAGATCTCATTAATTTTATGTCTGAGCAATATTCCATTGTATGTATATACCACTTCTTCTTTTTCCATTCATCTATTGATTTCAATAGGCATTATCTTGGCTATTGAAAATAATGCTGCAATAAACATAGGGGTGCATATATCTTTTCAAATTAGTGTTTTTATGTTCTTTGGATAAATACCCAGTAGTGGAATTTCTGGATCATATGGTAATTCTCTTTTTAAATTTTTTTTAAAGATTTTTTTAATTTATTTAACAGAGAGAGACACAGTGAGAGAAGGAACACAAGAGGGGGAGCGGCAGGCAGAAGGAGAGGGAGAAGCAGGCTTCCCGCTGATCAAGGAGCCTGACACAGGACTTGATCCCAGGACTCCGGGACCATGACCTGAGCCGAAGGCAGATGCTTAAAGACTGAACCACCCAGGCGCCCCTCCTTTTTTAATTTTTTGATAGACCTCCATACTGTTTTCCACAGTGGCTGCACCAGTTTGCATTCCCACCAACCATGGAAGAGGGTTCCTTTTTCTCCACATCCTCACCACACTTCTTCTTTCTTATGTTTTTTTATTTTAGCCATTCTGACAGGTGTGAGGTGATATCTCATTGTAATTCTGATTTGCATTTCTCTGATGATGAATAACGTTGAGCATCTTTTCATGTGTCTATTGGCCATTTGGACATCTTCTTTGGAGAAGTGTCAGGTCATGTCTTTTGCCCATTTTAAATTGGATTGCTTTTTGGCTGTTGAGTTGTATAAGTTCTTTATATGCTTTGGATACTAATCTTTTATCAGCTATGCCACTTTGCCACTTGCAAATATCTTCTCCCACTCAGTAGGCTGTCTTTTAGTGTTGTTGATTATTTCCTTTGCTGTACAGAAGCTTTATATTTTGATGTAGTCCCAACAGTTTATTTTTGCTTTGGTTTCCCTTACTTCAGGAGACATATCTAGAAAAAGGTTGCTACTGCTGATGTCAGGTAAATTACTGCTTGTGCTCTCTTCTACGATCTTTAGGGTTTCAGGTCTCACATTTAGTTTTTTTTTTTTTTTAAGATTTTTATTTATTTATTTGAGAGAGAGCATGAGAGGGGGGAGGGTCAGAGGGAGAAGGAGACTCCCCGCTGAGCAGGGAGCCCAATGCGGGACTCGATCCCGGGACTCCAGGATCATGACCTGAGCCGAAGGCAGTCGCTTAACCAACTGAGCCACCCAGGTGCCCCTCACATTTAGTTCTTTAATCCACTTTTAGTTTGTGTGTAGGGTGTAGAAAGTGGTTTGGTTTCACTCCTTTGCATGTAGCTGTTCGGTTTTTCCAACACAATTTGTTGAAGAGACAGTCTTTTTCCCATTGCATAATCTTGCCTCCTTTGTTGAAATTAATTGATTATATAATTGTGAGCTTATTTCTGGGCTCTCTGTTCTGTTCCCTTGATCTATGTGTATCTTTGTGACAGTACCATACTGTTCTTATTACTACAGCTTTGTAGTATATCTTGAAATCTGGGATTGTGATATCTCCAGTTTTCTTTTTCTTTTTCAAGATTTCTTTGGCTATTTGGGATCTTTTTGGTTTCATTAAACTGTAAGATTATTTGTTCTACTTCTGTGCAAAATGCTGTTGGTATTTTGATAAGGATTGCATTAAATCTGTAGATTGCTTTGGGTAGGATGGAGATTTTAACAATATTTTCTCTTCCAATCCACGAGCATGGAATATCTTTCCATTTGTTTGTGTCATCTTTAATTTCTTTCATCAGTGTCTTATAGTTTTCAGAGTACAGGTCTTTCACCTCCTTGGTTAAGTTTATTTCTAAGCATTTTATTATTTTTGGTGCAATTGTAAATGGGACTATTTTCTTAATTTCTCTTCCTGCTGCTTCATTATTAGTGTATAGAAATACAATGGATTTCTGTATATTGATTCTGTACTGATTTGCGACCTTACTGAATTCACTTATCTGTTCTAGTAGTTTTTTGGTGGGGTCTTTAGGGTTTTCCTTATAGAGTATCATGTCATCTGCAAATAGTGAAAGTTTTACTTCTTCCTTACCCATTTGGATGACCTTAATTTCTTCTTGTCTGATTGCTGTGGCTAGGAATTCTTATACTACATTGAATAAAAGTGATAAGAGTGGACATCCTTGTCTTGTTGCTGATCTTCAGGAAAAGTTCTGTTTTTCAGCACTGAGTATGATGTTAACTGCGGGTTTTTCATCTATGGCCTTTATTATGTTATGTTCCCTCTAAACCTAATTTGTTGAGGGTTTTTATCATGAATGCATATTGTGCTTTCCCAAATGCTTTTTCTGCATTTATAGAAATGATCACATGGTTTTTATCCTTTCTCTTGTTGATATGATGTATCATGTTGATTGATTTGTGAATATTGTATCACCTTTGCATCCCAGGAATAAATCCCACTTGATCATGGTTAATGAATTTTTCAATGTGTTGTTAGATTTGGTTTGCTAATATTTTGCATCTGTATTCATCAGAGATATTGGTCTCTTTTTTTGTAGTATCTTTATCTGGTTTTTATATCAGGGTAACGCTGGCCTCATAGAATAAATTTGGAAATTTTTCTTCCTCTTCTATTTTTTGGAATAGTTTGAGAAGAATAGGTATTAACTCTTTTCAATGTTTGGTAGAATTCACTTGGGAAGCTGTCTGGTCCTGGACTTTTGTTTGCTGTGATTATTTTGATTACTGATTCAATGTCATTGCTGGTAATCAGTGTGTTCAAATTTTCTATTTCTTCCAGATTCAGTTTTGGGAGATTGTTTCTAGGAATTTATTAATTTCTTCTAGGTTGTCCAATTTCTTGGTATATAATTTTTCATAATATTCTCTTATAATCCTTTGTATTTCTGTGATGTTATTACTTCTCTTTCATTTTTGATTTTATTTGAGCCCTCTTCTTTTTTTTTTTTTAATGAGTCTGGCTAAAGGATTATCAATTTTGCTGATCTTAAATAAAAAACAGCTCCTGTTTTCATCGATCTGTTCTATTATTTTTTTGTTTCTAGTTGATTTATTTCTGCAGCATTATGATTATGATTATTATTTTCTTCCTTCTACTGGTTTAGGGTTCTGTTTGTTCTTCTTTTTCTATTTCCCTTAGATGTAAAGTTAGGTTGTTTATTTGAGATTTTTCTTGCTTCTTGAGGTAGGCCTGTATTGCTATAAACTTCTCTCTTAGAGCCACTTTTGCTGCATCCCAAAGATTTTGGACACTTGTGTTTTCATTTCCATTTGTCTCCATGGATTTTTAAATTTCCTCTTTGATTTCTTGGTTGACCCATTCATGTTTAGTAGCATGTTATTAAACCTCCATGTATTTGTGTTCTTTCCAGATTTTTTTTCTTCTCATTGATTTCTAGTTTCAAATATGTGGTTGGAGAAGATGCATGGTATGACTTCAATCTGTTTGAATTTGTTGAGACATTTTTTGTGGCCTAACATATGATCTATTCTGAAGAGTGTTCCATGTGCATTTATACAGAATGTATATTCTGCTGTTTCAGGATGGAATGTTCTGAATATATCTGTTAGATCTATCTGGTCCAATATGTCATTCAAAGCCACTGTTTCCTTGTTCATTTTTTTGTTTGAGTGATCTATCCATTGATGTAAGCAGGGTGTTAAAGTTACTATTACTGTATCATTATCAATTACTTCTTTTATTTCTGTAATTAGCTGTTTTATGTATTTGGGTGCCCCATGTTGGTTGCATAAATATTTATAATCATTCTGTCTTCTTGTTGGATTGTTACCTTCATGATTGTGTAGTGTCTTTCTTTTCGTCTTGTTATATAGTCTTTGTTTTAAAGTCTATTTTGTCCAATATAAGTATTGCCACCCTGGCTTTCTTTTCACTTCTATTTGCACAGTAAATGTTTTTCCATCCCTTCACTTTCAATCTGCATGTGTGTTTAGGTGTGAAATAAATCTCTTGTAGGCAGCATATAGATGGCTCTTGCTTTTTTATCCATTCTGTCACCCTGTGTCTTTTGATTGGAGCATTTAGACCATTTACATCCAAAGTAATTATTGATAAGTATGTTTACTTGTTTTATGGTTGTTTTTTAGTTCTTCTCTGTTCTTCTCTTGCTCTCTTCTCTCATGGTTTGCTGGCTTCCTTTAGTGATATATTTGGATTTCTGTCTCTTTATTTTTTGCATATCTATTACCTGTTTTTGATTTGTGGTTACTATTAGATTTATATATAACATCTTATCCCTAAAGCAGTCTATATTAAGTTGATGGTCCCTTAAATTTAAATGCATTCTATAAGCATTAAATTTTTATATACCCCCCCTTGTTTTAGGTATATGAAGTCATACTTCACATCCTTTTTTTGTATATCCCTTGACTGATTTTTTTATAGATATACTTAATTTTACTACTTTTGTGCTTCCTACTTTTCTTATTCCTGCTTATGGTCTTTCCCTTCCATGTACAGAGTCCCCTTTAACATTTCTTATAAGGCTGGTTTAGTGGTGATGAATTCCTTTAACTTCTGTTTGTCTGGGAAACTCTTTATCTCTACATCTATTCTGAACAACAGCTTTGTTGGATAGAGTATTCTTGGTTGCAGTTGTTTTTTGGGTTTTGTTTTGTTTTGTTTTGTTTTCCAGCACTTCGAATACATCATGCCACTTTCTTCTGTCCTGCAAAGTTTCTGCTGAAAAATCAGCTGGTGGCCTAATGGGGTTTCCCCTGTATGTAGCTGTTTTCTTTTCTCTTGCTGCTTTAAAAATTCTCTCTTTATCATTACTTTTGCCATTTTAATTACTGTGTCTTGGTGTGGACCTCCTTACATTGATTTTGTTGGGGGCTCTCTGTGAATCCTGGATGTGGATTTCTGTTTTCTTCCCCAGACTCAGGAAGTTTTCAGCTATTATTTTTTCAAATAAATTTTCTGCTCCCTTTTCTTTGTATTCTCTTTCTGGGATCCCTAAAATGCAAATGTCATTATGCTTCATGGTGTCGCTGAGTTCCCTAAGTCTATTTTCCTATTTTATTATTTTTTCTCTCTCCTGTTCAGCTTGATTGCTTTCCATTACTCTGTCCTCCAGGTCACTGATCCAATCTTCTGCTTCCTCTAGTCTACTAATTACTCCCTCTTGTGCATTTTTCCCCTCTAGTGTATTTTTATTTTATTTATTTATTTATTTTTAAGTTTTTATTTATTTGCGAGAGAGAGAATGAGAGACAGAGAGCATGAGAGGGAGGAGGGTCAGAGGGAGAAGCAGACTCCCTGCTGAGCAGGGAGCCCGATGTGGGACTCGATCCCGGGACTCCAGGATCATGACCTGAGCTGAAGGCAGTCACTTAACCAACTGAGCCACCCAGGCGCCCCCCTCTAGTGTATTTTTAATTTTAGTTGTTGAGTTCTTAATCTGTGACTGGTTCTTTTTATGTTTCCCGTCTCTTTTTTTCAGGGTCATACAAAGGTCCTTCACTCTTTTCTTCAGTCCAGTGAGTATCTTTTTGACCATTACCTTAAATTCCCTATAAGGCATATTACTCATCCCCATTTCATTTAGCTCTCTTATGATTTTGTCCTATTCTTTCATTTGGGACATATTCCTCTGTCTCTTCATTTGTCTAACTCTCTGTGTCTGTTTCTATGTTTTAGGAAAGTCAGCTGCATTTCCTACTCTTGAATGTAGTGGCCTTATGAAGAAGAGTTCCTATAGTGCCCTGCAGTGCAATGTCCCCTGTTCATCAGAAATTGGCACTTCAGGGATGTCTTCTATGTGTGTTGTGTGCCCCCTGCTATTGTGGCTAAGCCACTTTTGCCTTCAGCTAAGTCATCTGCAATGGCTCTCTTTGCCTGTTATGGGGAGGGTTTGGTCTCTGGGGTGTTAGTGGGCCAGTCTGGAGCCAAAATGAATTAAGTTGAGTCAGACCAGGCTTTTGCCAAAGCGCTGAACTGGAGGGTGCTCTCCCTGTGTTGTCCCCTGAGAAGCTTTCATTGGTGGATGCTGCCTGTAGTCAGACCTGATGTTTGCCCCTAGCCTACTGCTGGGGCACAGTTGGACCAGTATGTGTGGTTATCCTCCCCTCTCCCCAAGGCAGAAGTCATTTTGGAGTGGCCACTATTAGGGCTGCTTACACACTGCCAGGCTTGTGGCACTGCTTTGGATTGGGGGCTCCTCAACTGGAGGAGGTAGGTCTGCAGGAGAATGCAGGGGTGGAGGTTATTTCATTTTATAAATACCTATTCACTGTTATATATTGAGATTAACACATTGTTTCATAAAGTTGTGTAGTAGCTGTGAAATGGTTAACAAACAATTTAGAAAATTACTGTTCTAAAAAATAGAATAAGGCATGAGAAAGAACTGAGTAATTGTAATTCTGAAAAGAAATTAAGCTCTGATTTTTAAGAAGGCATTCCTGGAGGCTGAGCTCTTTTTTTTTTTTTTTGAAATAATAATAATAATAATAATTTATACCCATTCAAACCAGTTTCCTGTCAATTAAACACTGAATTAGATTTATTGTGTGGTAAAATCAACCAATGGACTGTACAGAAATCCTTGTTTGAACCAGATTAAAAAAATCTTTGTTAAAAACAAGTTGCTTTGCTCTTCTGTATAAGCATTCCTCTTCTCCTGCTGGCATACTGAAAGAATTTGCCATTTTCTCAAAGGGATAGAATCCAAATAAACAGAATGTAAATATTGGTGAACTTTCACCCTCCAAGACATTATTTCTTAAAGGACAATAATCAGATTTTTGCTCTGAAGTAAGGAAGCAAATGTCTTCACATATGAAGAAACCTGATTTGTGAGAAAATTGCAAATGATTTTTATTTCATTTGAAATAAGACTAAACCCAGAACAGAAATGAAAAGTAAGACTGTGATTTTGGCCTAAAAGGCAAAGAAAGCATCTATTTTACAGATTGTGGTATAACTGAAAAAGATTTGTATAACAGTATGATGTCTTAATAAGAATTAGGTATAAAAACTTTCTAGTCCTTCTTGTTAACAAAAGAGACAATGAATGATTAAGCCTGACTCTGCATGTTTTTATTTTTGAAAAACTGTTATATGTTCTAATAAGTAATTACATTTTGAGGAATGGCATCTCAAGATTCTTCCATTTATATTCTTAGGGAAGATCTTGTCTACAACAATTGAACCATTAAAAAATGAGGGAAATAATCATGTAAAAGAGGGTTTACAACAACGGTGATGCTTCAGGGACCATGGGAGCCTAGAGGACAGGAATACAGGAGAGGGTATGATCTCATATTCCTCAAAGACTCTCTCCTCTCTTCCAGTCAGTTGTTTCCCTCTCTCCTGATCCTTTCCCACTTCTAGGTTTTCTTGAAAACCAGAGAATTCTAAAAAAGGAGGAGAGGAGTAAGCCACACCTATGATGCCATCTAAGAACCTCTTACTTGGAATATTCTCTTTAATTGGCCAACAGGAGAAAATTTGAAACAAAATGGGAAAATAACAAAACAAAAACACCCTTAAAAAACACCTGGAATCACTTCCATGATGAAAAAGCTCACAAGGACTGGGTGAACCTATTTATTCTCATCAGTCAATTTATGAGATATAGTTATGATCAATAAATATTTTTTAATAAATGATGTGATAGAAACAAAGATGGATAAGATATAATACTGGTGGATGTATGGAATATAAACCCAAGCATAGCAAACAAATATTTCTAGGCAGAAAGCAAACATTATGCTCCATGTATTTGCAACATGCAAATACAATGCCAATGTAATGCACAAATACTAGGACATCCTATTTAATTCTCTCTGTTTTATATCTTAGGAAAATTCCCTGGGAACTGTTAGACAAATTACTGAGGAAAAAGAATTTACCATAAGTTGGAAAACAATGTGATTTAGTTCATCCAGCTCCTTTTGTGATTTTTAAGTGTTCATAGGTTAGCTGAAATGGCTCCCAGAAATAGGAAGAAAAGTTTTACTTAAGTCATCAAAGGAACATTATAGAAAGGCATGGCTTCAGGGATTTGGGTGATGAGAAATTTCTTTGAAAGAAAACAAAAATTTAGATAGAATGAACAAGCTAGGCAAGAGAGTGGTGTTTTTCTAAAAACTAAATCTGAGTTTACTGAAATATTTTCATAATAAATAGGTTCTTTTTATCTTCTACCTAAATATTAATGCCATTAATAATAACACTAATATTTTTTGTCCTATGAAGTTAATAATTTATTTACTCTGATTTTTTTATTTTGAAAGGTCTTGAAACACTTCTTTAATGCTTCATTTTTAAAAATATCTCCTAGAGTAAGATATGTTCACATTAAATTTCCAATTAGTATTTCTGCAGAAAAAAAATTTAAAAAAAATTTTCCTCTTGTGCACATAATCACAGATCATATATATCTTGCCCTTCTTGCTGTTCTTTTAGGATATATTTGATACGGATGACTGTCACCTAATGCAAAGATATTGCCTATGTACAGAAACTCTTAATTGTTGTAAAGCAAAATGAATCTTCCCAGTTTATTTAACATTTCCTTCTAAAAAACTAAAAATAAAACCTACAACCAGAAAACAAAAAGGGTAGAGAAGGAGCTGCAGAATAAATATGCCTCCTGTGGATGGTTCATTCCTTTTCCATTTAACCCCCAGGACGTGTCTCAGTTCACAGTGAATGAAAGATGCCCCATTTTTCTCTGTAATGTGGGATGCTCCGCACTTCCTGGAGAAGCCTCAGAAGTGATGATCTGAAATTCATATGAGTGATAATGCTACAAAACCTGTCTTGCCCAACAACCATCCCTCTCCCCAATCACATGATCCATAAAAAAACATCTGACAGTTTGCTTTGGCTCACATTTATAAAAGCACTCAGTGAATTGACAGTTCACTTCTCTTGCCCACAAGCAAGCTTTTTAATGTTCTGTGTTCCAGTACAAAACTGTCCCTTCTCATTAGTGTTGGCATATGGCACATATTAACAGTTAATACACCCTTCCCCATCTCCTGCCTTTAAGGAGCTTAGTTTTCTCCCACAGCAGGGAGAAAAAGGGTAAGCTGTTTTTAATTGATAAAAAGCCATTGTTTCTCAAAAAAAAGGTCTCTCTTCCCAGTATCATGATACATGGCTCAGAAAGATGCTGCCACTGCGTATCTGCTCTCATTTAGTGCAAGACAGGGATGGACCCTAAGTATGATCAAATAGGTTTCTCATGGTTAGGCTGACAGGCAACTGAGGTAGGACAATAAACTTTATTAAAATGGACATATAGGCGGCCAATGTTCTTGAATTTACAATTCAAGGTGAATATCTTGAAAGGAAGCCTAGAAGAGAGCTGTTCCCTCCATTCCAAGAATGGGAAACACAACCTTTTATTAGTATGGCTTATTTGAGGGTAACACTGCTATTTAGTTTCTCAACCGGGACACTTTTGGAGTGAAAAAGGTGCTATTAATAGTTACACTGGGATAACAGAAGTAATCAGGACTGCCCTAGGAAAAACAGGATGTATGCTCACCCTACTTACAAGTACATTAGCTCTTATGGTAATCCATTCATCCATCTGTAGATCATTTTCTACTGTTTACAAAAGTCTTACATCTGTTTTCATTCTTTTGTTCTTCAAGAAACTAAGTCTATTTTTGAGGCTCTTTTCACAGTGCAAAGGGGTTAACTTCATGCTATACAAATTTAAAGTTTGTTTTTGAGATTTTTAGGGCTGGAGAAAAGAAGCCTGTCCTCTACAGGATGATATACACAGCCCAGTACAGGAGTTGCAGGATATGTGGTCTTCTAATACATTTTGCTTTGCTCTCTGTTGAGAATTTAAAGAGCAAAACAAAAAACCTCCCTTTCTGAGCCATTTAATAACTTTGGCCAATTAGGAATGCATACTTGGGTAGTGTGGATACGGAGAAGGAGTGTGCTTGCTTCAAATTGAGTAAAATAGCAAAGCTTATCCAAACCTGGTTGACCAGGTTGACTATGTTGACGTGGCAGACTGCATGCTGATGAGATCTTCTAGGCAAATATTGCTCTAGGAAAAGTGCTTCAGGGCTGAGCATGTGGGGCGCTATATATGAACTTGAATGAGGAAATATTCCTAGAAATCTATTTTCAGACATGGAAGACTTTAGAAGTTATCTAACACATATTTTATAGATGGGGAAATTTAAGTTCAGCAATGTAAGCAGAGCCAAAACAAGGTTTTCTAGTTCCTTTTCCAGGGCCTATGAACCAAATCCATTGTGTTGCATGGCACCAAGAGCATGATTCAAATACACTACAACAGCATAATTTAGAATGTATAGTAATATACGGGGAGTGGTCTTCATTAAATTTTGAGTTGGGCTTAATATCAGAATTTTGATTAACCCGTATTTGTCACTTAATAATACTGACTTGGTCATTAGTTGTAATTCCAGTTCTATTAACTACCAGGAAGAACTTTGGGAAAATCATTTCACAGTGTGGTTTCTTCCCCTGCAAGTTGTGGGGCTAAGCTAGATAAAGTTCTTTCAAAGGCTCTTTCATCTTGAATTCCCAGTTAATCAACTCTTCTCATTTTACCACCCTAATGTGTCATTTGAAAAGTAATTACAGTATAAATCCCAAAGCTATAAGAAATTAGCAGAGCCCAGACAAAATTTTCTACTATACCCTTACTTTTTCTTATCTTCCTTACTTTCCCTCCCATTCTCTCTTCTTTTCCCTTATTCTTCATCCTTTGTTTCTATTTCTTCCTTCTGTTTTTTTGTAAATTTCCTCACCTTCCCATACAAAAAGTAAAAACAATATTAATATCAAAGAAACAAAAAAAGAAAGAGAAAAGAAATATTCCTTTGAATATAATAAGCCTAATTTGCCTTTCCGTAGATAGTAAAATATTCAAGGAAGAATCTTAGAGGCATCATCCAACCAGATGCTCATCTCAGGAAGGTGACATAAGTTTATCATGACATTACTCAGGTCCTTGTAAATCTCACATACAGGGGAACAAAAACTTATCCATGCTTATCAGGAATGCACTGTCTCCCAGCAAATTGAGAGTCAAAAGTAGCAAAGGAAAGCAAAGTCTGAGATATCCTTGAAGTCTTGAATGTTCTGCAGAGATCAAATTCAGATTTCACCTCTAAGAATCTGTCTGCTGTGAAAGGTAGAGAATAAAGCAGATAGTTGTGGATCCTAAACTTTATATATTTTAATGACTGTTGAATTATCATGCAAAAAGGAAAGTAAACTACTTCTTAATGCTTAAATACAGATTCACATAGAAAAGCAAGAAATGTCCTACATTGTAGATCTATTATTACAGCACGTGTCACAATAAAATGGAGAGGAAAAAGCAAAAGGAAATTTTAATGGTAGTGATTTGAAAAAAATAACAATTGTTTGTATTTTCTTGTTACTCTTTTCTCCCTTTTCCTGTAAATTCATATAACCTTTATTGATATTTTGTAACTGTATTTTCCACCAGGAAACTATACAATCCTATGGTAGCACTTTCACTAAAGTGGGGTAACTAACTCTTGCAAAAATGTTGAACAGCAACTCACTTAACACAGAGAGCTTCTTTAATATTTTATCCCCTAGAGTTAGGTTCTCAGCATTCAAGTCTTCTAAGACTATCCAAAGAAACTCCTGTTTAGTCTCAGTGTAGGTCAAAAGATTTGGGTTTTGGAGAAAGACAGGTTGTGTTAATTGTAGTTGCTGAGAGGAACAATATCTCTTGCTTTTCTCTGTTGGGTTTGCATGCATAGATTTCTCTCTCTATGTTAAAAATATAACTTCCCCCTTTTAACTATGCCTGGGAGAGCTAAAATATATGGTAATGAAAAATCCCTTTAGTCTTTCACTGAAAAAAAAAAATGAGTAGCATAAATTAAAAAAATGCTATTATCTCAAAATACCACAAGCTCTATTTTCATCAACTCAATTAACCCTTTAAAAGAATGGAGGCATTGGGCGCCTGGGTGGCTCAGTTGGTTAAGCGACTGCCTTCGGCTCAGGTCATAATCCTGGAGTCCCTGGATCGAGTCCCGCATTGGGCTCCCTGCTCAGCAGGGAGTCTGCTTCTCCCTCTGACCCTCGCCCCTCTCATGTGCTCTCTCTCATTCTCTCTCTCAAATAAATAAATAAAATCTTAAAAAAAAAAAAAAAAAAAGAATGGAGGCATCATCTTGTCCATCAAGGTTAAAACTTGAAAAACTGCTAGAAACTACCACCAAGTGGAAACAGCATTAAATTCAACTTCAAACGTAAATTCTGATTAATCCTACGCAATGTACAAATCTCAACTGATTGACTGTGGTTGTAGGCAACAAACATAAAAATAGATAAATTGGACTATATCAAAATAAAAAACTGTACATCAAAGGACACATTCAATAGAAGGAAAAGGCAACCTATAGAACAGAAATAAATATTTATAAATCATGTATCTGACAAGGGATTAATATTTGGAATATATAAAGAACTCCTATAACTCAACAAAAAATAAATAACCTAAGAAAATGGGCAAAGGACTTGAATAGACATTTCTCTACAGATGATATACAAATGGTCAACAAGCATATGAAAAGATGTTCAATATCACTAATCACTAGGGAAATGCAAATTAAAACCATAACAAAATACCACTTCGCACTGATCAGGCTGGCTACTACCAGGAAAAGAAAACAAAACAGAAACTGTGTTGTGAGGATATGAAAAAATTGGACCTTTTGTATGCTGTCGATGGGGATGTAAAATGGTGCAGCTGATATGGAACGCAGTATGGCAATTTCTCAAAAAGGTAGAAATAAAATTAACAAATGATACAGCAATCCCACTTCTGTATATATGTCCAAAAGAATTGAAAGTGAGGATCTCAAACACTCATGTTCATAAAAGTATTATTGCAATAGTCAAAAAGTGGAAGCAATCCAAGTGTCCAACAACAGATGGATGGATAAACAAAATGTGGTATGTACATACAATGGAATATCACTTAGCCTTAGAAAGGAAGGAGATTCTGACACATATTACAACATGGATGAACCTTGAGGGCATCATGCTACATGAAATAAGTCAGTCACAAGGAGACAAATACTGTAGGATTCCATATATATGGGGGTATTTAGAGTAGTCAAATTCATAGAAACAGAGTAGAATGGTGCTTCTCAGGGACTAGGAGGAGGGGGAACTAGGGAGTTGTTTAATGAGTACAGAGTTTCAGTTTTGTGAGACGAAAAAGTTCTAGAGATTGGTTGCACAACAATTGGAAATATGCTTAACAATACTGAACTATATACTTAAAAATGGTTAAGATGATATTTTATGTTATGTGTATTTTACCACAATTTAAAAAAAATTAGGACGATTAAAAAAAAAAGACCTGTGATTGCAAACTATAGTTCTTTAGTCAAATACTAAGGACTTCCTTTTTTTTCTTTTTCTATGATATTTTAAATAGATTACTCATAGAAACATTTTTCTAGAAATTTTTCCTCAGGCAAGGGAAACAAAAAGTAAAAATAAACTTTTGGGACTTACCAAAATAAAAAGCTTTTGCAGAGTGGAGGAAGCCATCAACAAAACAGTGCAGCAACCTACTGAATGGGAGAAGATATTTACAAATGATATATCTGAGGGGCGCCTGGGTGGCTCCGTCGCTTAAGCATCTGACTCTTGATTTCGGCTCAGGTCATGGTCTCAGTGTCGTGAGATTGAGCCCCATGGCCAAGCTCCACACTCAGCGGGGAGTCTGTTTGAGATTCTCTCCCTTGCCTTCAGCCCCTCTCCCAAAGCACCTGTTTTCTCTCTCTCTCTAAAACAAATAAATAAATCTTTAAAAAAAAAACCCACAAATGATATATCTGATAAATGGCTAATACCAAAAATATATAAAGAATTTATACAACTCAACACATACAGGGCGCCTGGGTGGCTCAGACGGTTAAGCGTCTGCCTTCAGCTCAGGTCATGATCCCAGGGTCCTGGGATCGAGTCCCGCATCGGGCTCTCTGCTCCTTGGGAGCCTGCTTCTCCCTCTGCCTCTCTCTCTCTGTCTCTCATGAATAAATAAATAAAACCTTTAAAAAAAAAAAAACTCAACACATACAAAAAAAACAAATAATCCAATTAAAAATGGGCAGAGGACCTGAATAGACATTTTTTCCAAAGAAGACATGTAGATGGCCAACAGACACATGAAAAAATGCTCAACATCACTAATCATCAGGGAAATGCAAGTCAAAACCACAATGAGGTATCACCTTATACCTGTCAGAATGGCAGGTATCAAAAAGAGAAGAAATAACAAGTGTTGGTGAGGATGTGGAGAAAAAAGCAACCCTCATCCTTTGGTGGGAATGCAAACTGGTGCAGCCACCGTGGAAAGTAGTATGGAGGTTCCACAGAAAAATTAACAATAGAATTACCACATAATCCAAAGCTTTACTAGTGGACAGCTACCCAAAGAATACAAAAACACTAATTCAAGAAGATACAGGCACCCCTCTATTTATTGCAGCATCATTTAAAACAGCCAAGATACAGAAGCAACCCAAGTGTCCATCCATAGATGAACGGATAAATAAGAGTGGTATGTGCATACAGTGGAATATTGCTCAGCCATAAAAAGGAATGAGATCTTGCCATTTGCAACAACATGGATAGACATGCTAAGTGAAATAAGTCATACAGAGAAAGACAAACACCATATGATGTCACTCATGTGTAAAATTTAAGAAACAGATGAAAAAAAGAAAAAGAAAAACAGAAACAAACAGAAAAACAGACTCCTAAATACAGAGAACAAACTGGTGGTTGCCAGAAAAGATATGGGTAGGGGGAAGAATAAAATAAATAAAGGGGATTAAGGGTACACTTACTGTGCTGAGCACTGAGTAATGTGTAGAATTATTAAATCATTTATACTGTACACCTGAAAGTAATATAATACCATATGCTAATTATACTTCAATTAAAAAAATTACAGACATTAACCATTCTAAAAAATAAGTAACCTCCCATAAGATATTATAGAATAAAATATGAACAAAGATAAAAGGTCAATGACAAAAATGCTAAACAGACTACTGTAGTCTACAGGATAATAATGAAAGCAAAGTTGGTGAATGAAGTAGAAAGAAAGTTTGGTTTTCCAGAGTCAATAGAAATGGTAATGAGCTACTTTCTGGAACATTAATATGTAATCTCAGCAAACAGAGCATACAATACAATGTGGGCTCCTCTTATTTTCTTTCAGGTCTTTTATCATTAATATGAACATTCAACAAGTTTGTAAAATACTGGTGAGAATAAATTCTTTTTATTCAGTATACCTGCCAACAGACATTTTAAATGATAGGAAACCCTTCAGGCAACTAGAACCCTTTTGGAAAATACTATTCACATTCTTTCTGTTGAAATCTTACCACAAATGCTGAAGGACTAAAACATATGTGAGGAATTTTCTAATGGCAAGTGAGTGGCCTGTTCTCTGCTACTATGGTTCAGAGTCACCCTTGAAATTGAACAACCCCTGGGCCATTAATGCAGCTTCATTGCTGAGGCCGTGGTCCAAGAAAACTCGAGTGCTGGTGTATGCCCCACCATTCAGGAAACCAAGTGGAATCTTTACCTAGCTGCCTTCCAGAAGGCTGTTACTGTAGATTCTGGAACCTGATCCCCCATGCTTGAGACATTCCCAAATACCTCAAGGTTGGCTTAAATGCACCAATTCCTATTTTTCTTCTCGATAGGCATTATAAATATCTACTTAAACATATAACTTTCTAAGGAAAATCCAATATGAGATAATTTTAAATTAATCTGTCTTGATATGCTTAACCATCAAGATGGAATCTGACTTTTCCACTAATTTTGGAAATCTAGGAAATGAACTCCAATTGCATACAGTAAAATAGTTCACCCAATCAACCTTTGAAAAGTTTTTTGTTTATTTGTTTAAATCTAGGGTTAGGAGCCTCAGTCAGACAGGTGGGAGACACTTTTGGAAGCAAAAGCACAATGGCTACCCAAGGAGAACCCCAAGTCCAGTTCAAACTTGTATTGGTTGGCGATGGTGGTACTGGAAAAACTATGTTAGTGAAATGCCATCTGACTGGTGAATTTGAGAAGTATGTAGCCACCTTGGGTGTTGAGGTCCGTCCCCTTGTGTTCCATACCAACAGAGGACCTATTAAGTTCAATGTATGGAGTACAGCTGGTCAGGAGAAATTTGGTGGGCTGAGAGATGGCTATTACATCCAAGCCCAGGGTGCCATTATAATGTTGGATGTAACATCAAGGGTTACATAAAAGAATGTGCCTAACTGGCATAGAGATCCGGTACAAGTATGGGAAAACATCCCCATGGTGCTGTGTGGCAACAAAGTGGACACTAAGGACAGGAAAGTTAAGGCAAAATCTATGGTCTTCCACTGAAAGAAGAACCTTTAGTACTATGACATTTCTGCCAAAAGTAACTGCAACTTTGAAAAGTCTTTCCTGTGGCTTGCTAGAAAATTAATTGGAGACCCTAACTTAGAGTTTGTCGCCATGCCTGCTCTTGCCCCACCAGAGGTTGTCATGGAGCTAGCTTTGGCAGCACGGTATGAGCATGATTTAGAACTTGCTGAGACAACTGCTCTCCTGGATGAGGATGATGACCTGCGAGAAAGTGCACCTGCAGCCCAGCGTCAGAAGTTTGGTTTTCTAGGCCAGTACCCATGGTATCAGCGGTGCAAGGTGCTTGCCACTGATTATATAGCTGAGCACAACATGTGCTTCATCTTGGGGATGCTGAAGGAGATGAATGGGCTTCAGAGTGAACGTGGCAGTTTAAAAGGACCTTCATTTTTTTTGGACCTGCATGTTCAGATGTTTTGGAACGCAGCTGCTTCCTTCCTGAGTTTCAGATGTAAGACTACTAGAGCCACATCACAATATCCAGTGGTGAAATCTCATTTATCCCTGTCATTCCCATTCCTTTTTGTTAAGAATCAGAATAAAGTTGTATTTCAAATATCTAAACAAAAATAAATGAATAAAAATAAAATAAATCTAGGGTTAGGAAAAGATGTGACTTCTCCCGTGTGTCTGCCTTGACCCTGGTGGAGAGGTTGGTCAGAGTTTAACCCACACTGGCTAGTGCTGGTCTCAGGACTGCTAAGTGCCCAAATAGACCTACTATGAGCCCAGATTCAAGGACAGCTGTGACAGAGTCTCTGATTCCTAAGAGACTTTTAAACGTGGTTATCATTCTTTTTTTCATTTGTATTTAAATGTTTAAAACATTACAATTTTAGAGGCCCAATGAAAGTTCCATCTTAGTGCCATGTTTATGTATTTGTTCTTGTCTGAAATGTTATTTACATCTCACCCAAAGAAAAATACAATGGGGTTTTATGTTATTTGGTTAGAATTTCCTGAGTCTCTAAGGGAATTGGAATTAGGGTTGGCAGTTTAAACAATACATCCTGTATAAAAGTTATAGCACAATGAAGGCATCTATAGAGACTGAGTCCACACACCACAAAGGCTACAAATCTCTACCAGGAAGGTCAGCATGTCTGTACCCAAAGATCTTCAGTGACCTTCCTGAAATATCTAGTTCTTTTCCTTTGAAGAAAATGCTTCACGAGGTAGAGATGTGCCAGTGTCTCATGCAATGTGTGAGTTGCTGTGGTAAGTGATCCCCTTTTTCCCTTATGGAACAAGTAATGCATTGTAACCCCTAACAGAAAACTCCAGCTGTCCCTTTACACGCCAGTCTTTTGGCAAAGGTTCAGATTTTTTCCCCCTTGAATAGTCATAATTCATAGAGAGAGAGCCAGACACACAGATTTCTTTTTTCAACTGACTTTGTGTTTCTTTGGCTATCTTATCCCTAATTGCTCCCTGCAAACCCCCCCCCTCCGTGCTGGTAAACTAGAGGGAACCAGTTTCATGAACCAGTAAATACAAGATTTAAACATTCACTCTGTGAGACATATACAACATTTACTGCCAATTTTGATTCAAGTAGAGAGGAAAATTGCGTAAGTCGGCTATTAGGAGCTGCAGGTGTGCCTGGAGAGGGAGAAGGCTTCTTATTCAGGAACTATAGATAATCCCTCTTATAAAACTTCCCTAGTTGTAAAATATTTTTTTCTCATCCCTTTGGGAAATGCTGTAGGCAGGAAATCACATATGTGTATTAAAAGTGAGGTGATAAGCCAATTTTACCAGACTCTACTTTCAGGAAATGACTGTGAATTTTGAAATTTTGTTGACTCTTCAAAAATTTCTGATTTACTTGAACTCAATCTTAACCAATTCACACTATATGTGATTAACTTATTTTGTGCGCATGTCTTTTTACATGCCTGCGGATAAGCTTCCACAAAACTAATGTCATTTGAATTGGCAGGAAGTCTTTATTTCCTGTCCTGAAGTGTACTGTAAATGAGAACATCTGAGCAAAGGCCTCATCCTTCGTTTTTTTTCTCTTTTTTCTTTTGTCTACTGAGCTGTGCGTTATAACTTCTCATTAAAGCAAGGGCACCCATGTACAAGGAGAACTAAGTGGGGCCCCGTTTGTGAACATTTTTAAGAAGAAAAGTTTTTTGTTTTTTGTTTTTCTTACACAGCTGACCTAAGGTAGGTCAGGGTTTGAGGAGTAACTATATTTTGAATGACCACAATGCCCCAGACCCTGTGCTGGGTGTTGTAGGCACAGTTCGCACCCTCAGGGAGCTTACAATCTCACAGGCAGAGCAAGGTTTACACATCTCCCAGATATATGGCTGCAGAGAGCAGGGTGTATTCAAGGGCCCAAATGAATGGAGCAGATGGAATGATCTACGTGTGCTGCAGAAAGAACTGGTAGGCAAGGTTGGGCTGAGGGATTAGATGTGACTAGGTGAGAATAAAATTTGGCTTCCAGGATGGACATAGCTTAGATTGTCAAAAGGTATTCAATACAGAGGTGAAAACATAAGCCAAGGGCAAGTAGTTCTGGTGTTTTGGAGGTTGTGAGGAGTGAAATAAAGGTCCATGTGGGGCTTGGATACCAGACAGAGGAGTTTGTACTTTATTACATGGGCAACAGAGAACCTACTGAGGAGTCCAAAGCAAGTGGTTGACACAGATATGGACCTTACTCTGATCCAGTCTAGACTTGAACTTTCTAGCCTCTATATCCTATGTCTTTGCAGAAGCCTGTTTGGGACCCTATCCTGTGCCTCCCAGATTCCCAACTACTGGGAATGCTGTCAGCAAACAGAGCTCAGTTATAAGCCCTCTTCGGGAATTGCTGCAGCTAAAAAGAGTGGCCCCTGCTAAGGGCAGCCCACATCTAAAAAGTGGTTAATGAGGTAAGAGTGGGTATAAAGTTCTCACTCCCTTGCTCCCATTTGGGAAGTCTCTGAGGGTTATCCTGGCATTAGTGTCCCCCCACAGGGTCTGCCCAGGTCTTGTAACTTGTCTGCAGCCCTATTTCTCTCTTTGTTCGATCTGGCTTCCTTCCCTCCCCTTCTATAGTCATTGATCCCAAGAGGACTGCCTGACAACCCTCCTGCATATTCATTTCCATCCTTGAATCTGCTTCGCAGACAACCCAACCTGCAACGAGGTTGAGGTAATCTTCCCCTATGCCCACAAGTCACTGACAAAGCTTCTGGGTAAGTTTCTTGGGAAGTATTCAGCCACTGCACTAACCAGTCTTGTGGCAAATTGACAATTATGTTTATCCCTAGAAGAACTAACAGGTATTTATTAAACGCTTCTAGTTTTTGAGGCACTATACTGGACAATCGAGACACTATACTGGACAACATGGACTAATTTGGCACAGACATGACACCACGGAAATATCTATTTCTGGGGCACAGAAATAACACCACAAATAGCTTGTAACGGCTGAAAGGAGCTGTATACACAGCGAGACTAGAGGAAGTCAAGGCCAATGTAGGTGTTAAAGAAAAAGTTATTCATGACACCTGTTAAAATTTTAAGGCAGACTTTATTCAGGACTATTGCCATAGCTATAGAGATTACTGCAATGGGCTTTTGCAGTAGGGGGAAGGGAGAGAGATCAGGCTTAATTCCAAATACAACAAGGAAAAGTGGGGATTTATAGCCAAGGAGCAGAATGAGGGATTTGATACATGAAAATTACTAAGAGGTGGGATATTTTTTTTTTCTAAACTGACCAAACAGGATTCTTAGTGAAGGCAGGCCAGCATGATCAGATAATACTTGGGGGGGGGGGGGGGGGCAAGATGAGGAATTTGGTCAGATATGGAGGGTGATCAAATAGTATGGTAGGGGATTTTGGCTAAACTGACTTAGCAAGATTCTTTCTAAAACTGGACTCTAAAGGATGAAGACAGAAGCCCAAGACCAAGGAATCTTTGTCAGGGGTGGGATGATCAGGGAAGGGTTCATGGAAGACCTTGTGAGAAGAAATGGTTCAGAAGAGACCAAGAGGAGGGAAATATGGGGGATTCTTATAAAGGATATATAGTGAGCAGAACTGAGAAACTTGAGAGACACATGCTTGAAATCAATAAATCTGTCAGGACTCAAGTGATTATCTCGGAAAAAAAAATTAAGAGGTAAGGCTGGAAAAAGTGGAGCGCTATTGTGTAGGCACTAGTTGGTATCCTAAAAAGTGACATCTTTCCCCAAAGCCTCCCCAGAGGGTACAGTATCCTCAGCTAGTGACTAACTGACAATGGGTGGGTGGTTTTTTGTTTTTTGGGGGGTTTTTTTTGGTTTTGGTTTTTAACATACTCAGGAACTGGAAAAGTAATGGGGAAACAGCAGGCCCAAGATAACGTTGAGAGCCTGGAACCAAAGAACTCACCCATTATTAAGAAGACAATTCTTTCTAAAAGGATTCCTTTCAGCTTTATTCTCTCTAGGTTCTGAGGAAGAAGAAAACTATAGCACAGAAAGTTTTACAATTTGCATAACTATGAATGCTCAGCTATTAAATAGTAAAGCTGTGATTTGAACCCTGGCTCCCTGACTCCACAGCCCCACATACTTAACCATTAAACAATATTACTTTCAGCTGGAGTCCTTACAATAATTGTAGTGAAAGGAGAGGTGGGAATTCAAAACTAGTATTTTCCTTCCCAGGTAATCAACAAGTGAGTTACTCCTTTCCTCTATTATGAATATATTTGTTCTAAATTTTAGTTTCTATATACCCCTAGATGATTTTCTTATTCATAATGCTAGTTTGGCATTATGCTTTATAGTTCTATCTTAAGACCCTGACTCTGTCTCACGGTCCATTTCTCTATGTACTTTATTAACTTCAATTTTCACTGTAGATTTTCTAGATTAAATCCTCAAAAGGAAATACATTTGGTCTAACTAGCTCACCTTTTAGGATTAGACAATGTCATCAGTTATTGTCAGAAATTGATGTTCTTGGGCCATATGTCCACTCCTGATCCAATAAGCTGCAGTTACTAGTGAAGTTTTTCAGGATATGTAAAACAGGGCTAAGCAGGCATAAAAGGCTGAGGGTGTGGAAAATTTCCTTGTGAGATAGGTAAGGTGGGCATTGTAGTCAGCCTAAATCCAAAAGGATAAAGCCACAAAGGGATATTATTCAATACTAGGTGGAGATTTCTTTTTACCTTTAATTCCTTCAGAAGAATTGGGAGGGGAGGAGCACAGTCCCAGCGTTAAGGCTTCTACTACCTGCCTGCTCCCCTACCACCAGCCCCTTAAAAGAGGTGCAGTATAGTCTCCAGAATACTTAGCTTTACCTAGCTTAGTGTTTTGACAATCAAATACTTGTCTAAATCTGAAAGCAGAAAGATTAAGTAGAAAAAAAATTTTAACCTTCTTTCTTTAGTAAATTTTTTATTTTGTCAGAGATGAATAATGATTTGGGCAGGATTAGGCAAATTCTAAACTTGAGGTGGAAATCCATTCAATGAACCCAATGCAGGCAAACTTTCTTCACAAATAGCTGCTGCCAACTCTTTACAATCTCATGATCCTACATAATTTACATTCCTGCATAAACATCTTATTTTTGCCACCACTGAACCATTTTCAAATTCTTTTTACTTAACCTAATAATCTAAACCTTGATATCAAGCATAATTCCTAAACCATGACTAAAACTATTTGAAGCAGCACGGTCTAATATAAAGTATGGAAAGAACTATTGATGCTAACAGAAATCAATTGTATACAAAATACAATTCTTGTAGTGGTGAAACTACAAATTAGCTAGACAGATGTGCATCCATAGGTAGAGGTTAACTGAAAAGTATGTTTTATCAAAACTGCCATATTTCCTGCAGTTTGATTATAGTTAAACCAGGGTTCTCAACTGGTGACAATTTTACCTTTAGGAGACATTTGGCGATGTGTGGAGACATCTTTTGTTGCCACAGTGGAGGCTGGGGTTAGAAGGCATACTGTCATCTAGCAAGTAGAGGTTAAGGGGGCTGCTAAACATGCTGCAATGCACAGGACAGCGCCCACAACAAAGAACCATCCAGCTCCGAATGTCAACAGTGCCAAAACTGATAAACTGCCAATAAAGTACAAAAGGAATCTGAAAGCGTCTGATAGAGCAATAAGAATTGCTCTGATTCCCTAAATGACTGAATGGAACAGAGTGGCCCTCCTATCCTAGTACTTATTATGTACAAAAGAAATAAATTTGTATGTTCTTTGAGCCACTATATATTGGGGCCTCTTTGTTATAACAATTTAGCCTTCACCTGACCTGGGACACATGGTCTGTTTTTCTGGTAGCGATTTTAATCATTGTGGTGTTGGTGGGAGTGGTTTTCAGGGCAATAAAGAGCAAATATGGGCTTAAGAGGACTGGGAACTGGGGTGCCTGGGTGGCTCAGTCGGTTAAGAGTCTGCCTTTGGCTCAGGTTATAATCCCAGAGTCCTGGGATAGAGTCCCACATCAGGCTCCCTATTCATTGGGGAGTCTGCTTCTCCCTCTGCCCCTTCCCCTCCCCATGTTCTCTCTCTCAAATAAATAAATAAAATCTTTTAAAAAAATAAAAAGAGGATTGGGAACTGAGCAGTTTATCTGCTAAGGTATTGTGAACAACTAATCTTCATTTATTCATTCAGTAAACATTTATTGAACCTATACTATGTGCTGGAAATAAGAAGTAAGAATAAATATTCCCCAGTGATCAGTTTTTTTTTTTTTTTTGGAAAAGTAAACATAATATGTGCAGTATGTTCTCTATTAAAAAGATGACAATAGTGATCTTCATACTTCCCCCTCTCTGCCAATTTATTCAAGATCTAGGTATATAAATCGAAATGTGCTGGGCTCAAAGAAACAACTTTATGAGGAAATGGCTAGGTGAAAGATGCAAACTGAAAGGCCCTGGGCCATGTCGGTAAAAATAAGAGTAAGGTGGAGTGGGTAGAACTGTGTCAATCTGGAAAGTACAAGACCCTCCTAAAGTGTTGGGCAGCTCCCTTGGCTCTAATGTATTGATTCCACATGGAAAGACAGACTGAGATTAAGAATGAGCAGAAATAGGGATTTTTATGTGAGCATTCCCAATTTTGAAGTGTTGACAAGGTATGTAAAATATTTATTGAATTTCTTGGGCTGGTAATCAATAAGTAAATTAACACACTTATTCAATTCCAAGATATCTGGCCACTTTAGTGAACATGATACAGAGGTCTATAGTAATGGATAGGGCCATATCTAGAGATGAATACAGGTAGAAAGAAAAGTAAGTTTTTGTTTTTGTTTTTGTTTTTGGTGGGAGGAAACATGCAAGGGAAAGATCATATTTAGCATGATTTTCTAAAAACTTTCCAAATTCATTCTCAAGATTTTATTTTAGAATAATTACCCAGTCTATATTGCCAAGGCAATAGAAATGCTTTTATGAAAAACTTGCTTACAGACTAAGACTACCAAACAGTATCATTATAACATTGTAGAAATGTTCTATGTAATAGAGCAGTAATACCTTCTGAAATTTTCCTAGAAAACAAAGAAAGCCTTTAAAAATAATAATGGTTGTTTACAATTGCACCCAAAACCATAAGATACCTAGGAATAAACCTAACCAAAGAGGCAAAGGATCTGTACTCAGAAAACTATAGAGTACTCATGAAAGAAATTGGGGAAGACACAAAGAAATGGAAAAACATTCCATGCTCATGGATTGGAAGAACAAATATTGTTAAAATGCCTATGCTACCCAAAGCAATCTACACATTCAATGCAATCTCTATCAAAATACCATCAACTTTTTTCAAAGAAATGGAACAAATAATTTGTATGGAACCAGAAAAGGCCCCGAATAGCCAGAGGAATGTTGAAAAAGAAAACCAAAGCTGGTGGCATCACAATGCCTGACTTCAAGCTCTATTACAAAGCTATGATCATCAAGACAGTATGGTACTGGCACAAAAACAGACACATAGATCAATGGAACAGAACAGAGGACCCATAAATGGACCCTCCACTCTATGGTCAACTAATCATTGACAAAGCAGGAAAGAATGTCCAGTGGAAAAAAGACAGTCTCTTCAACAAATAGTGTTGGGAAAATTGGACAGCCACATGCAGAAGAATGAAACCAGATCATTTTCTTACACCATACTCAAAAATAGACTCAAAAGGGATGAATGACCTAAATGTGAGACAGGAATCCATCAAAATTCTAGAGGATTTTATATCCTGCCACTTTACTGAATTCCTATATGAGTTCTAGCAGTTTTGGAGTGGAGTCTTTTGGGTTTTCCACATAAAGTATCATATCATCTGCAAAGAGTGAGAGTTTCACTTCTTCTTTGCCAATTCAGATGCCTTTTATTTCTTTTTGTTGTCTGATTGCTGAGTCAAGGACTTCTAGTACTATACTGAATAGCAGTGGTGATAGTGGACATCCCTGCCGTGTTCCGGAGCTTAGGGGAAAAGCTCTCAGTTTTTCCCCATTGAGTATGATATTCGTTGTGGGTTTTTCATAGATGGCTTTTATGATATTGAGGTATGTACCCTCTATCCCTACACTGTGAAGCGTTTTAATCAAGAAAGGATGCTGTACTTTGTCAAATGCTTTTTCTGCATCTATTGAGAGGATCAGATGGTTCTTTTTCTTTCTTTTATTAATGAATTGTATCACATTGATTGATTTGTGGATGTTGAACCAACCTTACAGCCCAGGAATAAATCCCACTTGGTCGAGGTGAATAATCCTTTTAATGTACTGTTGGATCTATTGGCTAGTATTTTGGTGAGAATTTTTACATCCATGTTCATCAGGGACATTGATCTGTAGTTCTCCTTTTTGATGGGATCTTTGTCTGGGTCGATCCCATTTACAATTGCACCCAAAACCATAAGATACCTAGGAATAAATCTAACCAAAGAGGCAAAGAACCTGTACTCAGAAAACTATAGAACATCATGAGAGAAATTGAGGAAGACACAAAGAAATGGAAAAACGTTCCATGCTCATGGATTGGAAGAACAAATATTGTGAAAATGTCTATGCTACCTAGCTCAATCTACACATTTAATGCAATCTCTATCAAAATACCATCAACTTTTTTCAAAGAAATGGAACAAATAATTTGTATGGAACCAGAAAAGACCCCAAATAGCCAGAGGAATGTTCAAAAAGAAAAGCAAAGCTGGTGGCATCACAATTCCAGACTTCAAGCTCTATTACAAAGCTGTAATCATCAAGACAGTATGGTACTGGCACAAAAACAGACACATAGATCAATGGAACAGAATAGAGAGCCCAGAAATGGACCCTCCACTCTATGGTCAACTAATCTTTGACAAAGCAGGAAAGAATGTCCAATGGAAAAAAGACAGTCTCTTCAACAAATGGTGTTGGGAAAATTGGACAGCCACATGCAGAAGAATGAAACTGGACCATTTCCTTATACCCCACACAAAAATAGACTCCAAATGGATGAAAGACCTAAATGTGAGACAGCAGTCCATCAAAATCCTAGAGGAGAACACAGGCAGCAACCTCTTCGACCTCAGCCACAGCAACTTCTTCCTAGAAACATCGCCAAAGGCAAGGGAAGCAAGGGCAAAAATGAACTATGGGGACTTCATCAAGATAAAAAGCTTTTGCAGAGCAAAGGAAACAGTCGACAAAACCAAAAGACAATCGACAGAATGGGAGAAGATATTTGCAAATGACACATCAGATAAAGGGCTAGTATCCAAAATCTCTAAAGAACTTCTCAAACTCAACACCCAAAGAACAAATGATCCAATCAAGAAATGGGCAGAAGACATGAACAGACATTTCTCCAAAGAAGACATCCAAATGGCCAACAGACACATGAAAAAGTGCTCAACATTGCTCAGCATCAGGGAAATCCAAACCAAACCTCAATGAGATACCACCTCACACCAGCCAGAATGGTTAAAATTAACAAGTCAGGAAACGACAGATGTTGGCGGGGATGCAGAGAAAGGGGAACCCCCCTACATTGTTGGTGAGAATGCAAGCTGGTGCAGCCACTCTGGAAAACAGTATGGAGGTTCCTCAAAAAGTTGAAAATAGAGCTACCGTATGACCCAGCAATTGCACTACTGGGTATTTACCCCAAAGATACAAATGTAGTGATCCGAAGGGGCATGTGCACCCCAATGTTTATAGCAGCAGTGTCCACAATAGCCAAACTATGGAAAGAGCCCAGATGTCCATTAACAGATGAATGGGTAAAGATATATATATAGATATGTACATATATATATATATAATCCAATATTACTCAGTCTGCCTGCAGTATCAGTAGATCAAACACTCTGTAAGTCTGAATAGTGGTGCTGGCCAAGGCCCTGTAAATAGGAGACAAACTCTGACTCAAAACATGTTCCATTTCCAGCCAAGATGAACCACTGCCCCTTCCAGGGTAGAAGGGGCTCAAAGCAAACAACTTACCATCTTGATGCTGTATGCCCTTTGGTACTGTCAACTTGGACACTGTGACAGCAGACCTTAAAATATCTTGAGTATTCTCCTTTCCCTAGAATTCAGTTACATGAGTAAATGAACTCCTTTCGGAAGGGTCTGGGGAAATTATTACTCTATATATTTATTATGATGTTGGTCCTTCCTCTTGGGTACCTACCTTCTCCTATGGTCAGTGAACTCTGAGTCTAAAAATGGGCTCAGTTCCTAAAACTAGGAAAGGGACCTTGATTTTTTATTAGATAGCTGCCTTCAGGCCATCTAATCCTATCTATCCTTCATTTTTTTATTGTATTAGTTAATATCCTTGTCTGCCCATTCATCTTTCTGTGAGAGATGCTAAGTTCTGTTATCTATCTTGATAGCCCCCTCCAACCTTGCCTTTTACTGCAGTACTTGCACTTACTTTGCTTTTGTTAAGAGTCTCCACCTGACCTCTGTTATTTTAGAGCCCTCTTAGCCACCTTCCCATCAAGAAGCCCAGTTATCTAACAGTATCTCCTACTATGTGTCCTGCAGAGAGTCACCACTGAGCTCCTCAACAATGCTGATGCCCTTCTCATCGAACAAGCTCTTATCACTTTGATAATGGACTGTCCTTTTGGCTCTATAGTTTCTGGGTCGTTGTTTCATCTAAATATTCAGAATTCTCTGAAAACACATCACTTAGTGCCATACTTAATAACCTCTAATTGTGAGTTAGGAATTTCTAATGGAGCAGGAATAAACAAGAAAAGAAATCAACTGGATATACAAGGACTATCCATCATGGGCAAAAGCTTGGATATAATACCAAATTGCTCCTTATTATAAAACCATTATCAAATCATTATCATTACCATGATTAGTTTTACAATAACGCTTTAAAAAACCATTTTATTGATGTAAGTTAATTTGTCTTATAAGGGCTTAAAGGATATACACCAAAATTTTGATCATCTCTGGATGCTAGGATTATGAGTGATTTCTTTTATTATATTTACTATAAAGTTATCCAAAATTTCTATTGTAAGCGTTAATTATATACTAATTTTTTAATTAGCTTTTTTACTTAAAATTATATCAAATGTCTATTTCACAGTAAAATCAATATCCACTGGTTATATTATTCAAAGTTCTACAATGTTAAGTAAGTTTTGAATATGTTCTTTCACAATTTGATATTATAAATGTCCTCATTCATCCATCTCTCAATTGCCTTCTAGGCTATTTCTCCAAAATCTTTCATTCAAATTCCTATACATTTCTTTCATCAGTTTTTAAATTATTTGTTAATCAAAACAACAAAAATAATAATGGCTAACATGTACACAGCTTTAAAATGAACTAGGCACTATGGGAGCTTCAGACATTTTACATGTTGTTATCTGTAACCACATTATAATGTAGGTTTTTTTGGCTTTTTTTTTTAAAGATTCATTTATTTATTTATTTGACAGAGACACAGCGAGAGAGAGAACACAAGCAGGGGGAGTGGGAGAGGGAGAAGCAGGCTTCTCGCCGAGCAGAGAGCCCAATGCGGGGCTCAATCCCAGGACCCTGGGATCATGACCTGAGCTGAAGGCAGATGCTTAATGACTGAGCCACCCAGGCACCCCTATAATGTAGGTATTACTGACTTTACTTTAACAGATGAGAAAATCAAGATCTAGAGAAGCCACTGTGGCTTCACCATAGAGAAGCCACATTGTGACTGTTTGATTCCAGAGCCTAATCTCAAGCCACCAAGCACTGCATTCTACCACCCTGCTACTTGGCACTGGCCTCTTGGCAATATGAGGCTGGGATCATTGTTTTCTCCAGCTCTTTTGGAATTGGATACTGCTTTCTTTTAAACCAAAACCATTATCTTTCTGCTGTTTGGATGCTGTTTAAAAGCAAGCTTAGAGATCTTCAACTTTTGGGGGTATTTACAGTTTTTCAATGTAGTGGAAACTGAAGGACTAGCCAAGCAGAAGAATAGAGTGAGGACACTGTATTCTTTCCATCTTCTGTGCAGGCCAACCCCAAAGGGATATGTTCATTATTTTGCTTGATGGGTGGGGCTTAATATATTGAGACCTCATACTCAAATGTCAGCAAGAATACAACTCTAGTGAAATCCAAAAATAAATCACTTTTGGATAGTGTGTCATTTAAGGAAAAATGTTTAAGTGCTTACTTTAGCACTTAGTGAATTAGAAGATTGGGGTCATTGAATAATATGCTCATCTAGAAAACTGTATCTATAACACACATAGTTCCCAAATTAAGTCAAATTCAGTGGTGAGATCAGCTCAGGTTATTTATCATTATGGCTTCTCATTTTTAAGTTACATCACCTGTCTTGCAACATGGTAGATCCCATCCCTGCCACCCTCTCTTCACCTGTCCTGGAGCAGCTGGAGAAAATCATACCAGGGAGATTGGCACTCTAAATTTACCACCGCATCCTCCACATGCCCAGCAGCCCCACCCTATTTCACGTGTCTCAGCTTCTCCTTGTTCTTCACAGTGACCACTTCAAACAATGTGCTTTCTGTTCAAACATTAACAACCCCCTCTGTACACCTATAGCCTCTAATCACCTCTAAATTCTCTCAGAATAAGATCCAAAATCTGTACCAAAGTGTCCTCCCTTCTGTACCTGGCTGATCTCTTAGACCGACCTCTCCTTTCTTTTTTTTTTTTTTAAGATTTTTTTATTTATTCATTCGAGACACAGAGATACAGAGAGAGAGAGAGAGAGCATGAGCAGGGGGAGAAGCAGAGGGAGGGGGAGAAGCAGACTCCCCACTGAGCAGGGAGCCCGATGCAGGGCTCGATCCCAGCACCCTCGATCCCAGGACCCTGGGATCATGACCTGAGCCAAAGGCAGACACTTAACCATCTGAGCCACCCAGGCACCCCCCAACCTCTCCTTTCTTGACTCTTGCTGACATTCTTACCATTCCTCCCCCAAAACACTAAGCTTGCTTCCAATTTCGGCCCTTTGCACATGCTAATCCTCTGCCTGAAAAACATTTCCTTTGATCTCTCCATGACTTGCTTCCTCACTTCACTCAAACCTCCACTCACATGCCACGTTTTCTGGTAGACCTTCTTTGACTACCCTATTTAAAATAGCATCCTCCACTCCCACCACCAGTCTCTATTCCCTTTATTTATCCTGTTTCAGTTTTCTTCATAGCAATCACCACCAACTAATATAGTTTACTTATTTATTAGATTTTTTGGGGTCTGTTTCTTTGAGTAGAATATCAATTCTATGAAAAAGATTTTATTTTGTTTACTTTTATGTCACCTATGTTTACAAAGGAATTTAGCATATGCTGTTCCAAAATAAACATTTGTTGAGTGAATGAATGAATGAATGAATGAATGAATAACAAGCTGAATTTCATGACTGCTCTTTGTTCTCAGTCTCAGTCCTTTCCAGGATATTCTGCACAATGCCAGAGTGAATATTATAAAACAGTACTGCTCAGAGTATGGTTTCTGCACCAGAAGCACCTGCATCACCTAGGGGTTTATGAGAAATGCAAATTCTCAAGCCCCACTCCAGGCCTACTGTTCATATTCTCTATAGTAGGGACTAAGAAACTGTATTCCAAAAAGCTCTCTGGATGATATTTACACCTTCCCAAGTTTGACAAGCATGTCTTAAGAAGAATATATGACCTCATGATTGACTTGCTTTTACTCTTCCCTCTTGCCTGGGACAAAGTTTAAACTCTTTCACACGGCTCTTAAACCCTGTGAGGCTCAACCCATGCATCCATCTGCCCAGCATCACCCAGTCACTAACCCTCTTTCCACCCAAGTTCCAGTTTGCTCAACTTTTTGAGGGTTTGCATTCTCTTGCTTCATCTTTCACACACATTCCCTCTGCCTGGGACCTGTCTCTTCCTTATCACTACCTTTACCCGCTTACTCCTGTTTATCCTCATCATTTAGGTTGCTAATGCCCCTGTAGTGTATTCACCAGCATCTCACTTTCCCTAGTCACACCTGGTTTTGGTATGTGTGTTAAGGTGTTGAACTGACTGTCTGAACCACTAGGCTGAATGCTCCATAAGCTCAAGGTATTATTCACTTAGCATTTTAGCTACTCTACCTGGCCTTTAGTGGACATCGATTAATATTTCTGTATAAATTAATACATATGGAACTGGGAATACATTTTTTTCCTGATAAAAACAATGCTATAAATGAAGTCTGGAGATAAGGTGAATGGTATTTCAGTTCCATAGCTCAGAAAGATCATTTATTAACTATACTTTTCCCTTCATCTGGACACATAACCATTTTGGAAATTCATTTCAGGGCGCCTGGGTGGCTCAGTCGCTAAGTATCTGCCTTCGGCTCAGGTCATGGTCCCAGGGTCCTGGGATCGAGCCCCACATCGGGATCCCTGCTCAGTGGGAAGTCTGCTTCTCCCTCTCCCACTCCCGCCTGCTTGTGTTCCCGCTCTCGCTGTGTCTCTCTTGCAAATAAATAAAAAAATCTTAAAAAAAAAAAAAAAAGAAATTCATTTCAATCCCAAATACCTGATTTGCATGTTGTCTTTAAGAAGGTTCCCAACTGGTAAATTTAGTACCACCATTAATCAGAGGCAGTGGTGCAAAATGAAAAAAAAAAAAAAAAGAAAGCAGTTCCTAATAAAAGACCCATGGAAGATTCGGGAAACCACAAGTAAGAGGGTTTGAAGGAAAGTGTTAGAAGGTCACATAGAAGGCTAAAAAATACAGACTGTTTAGCACCAAAGGGCTTATTGTAAGGACATGCGACTTGGGAGAGTTATTCTCTGACTCTGATCTATGAAAAGAGAGGAAGTTATTATGCCTTGAAGTGTCCAAACTGCTAGTTTATTGTATAACCCAAGGCCCTATATTAAGTTAGAAGAGAGGTAATTGCAAATGAATGTTCATATGTGTTATTGCTTAACCTTCTCTTTTATGTTTCTGCTCCAATAAAAGGAGCTGTGGTACTTTCTTTTATATCTCATTTTCTCCGGGCACACAGTTCAGTGGAGGCTGCTATGTACTACATGTTGGAATGATTAGTTGATCAGTTGACTCTTCAATGCAAGTACTTTCCATACCTCATGCATTCATCTTCAAATGCTTAGGATCACCAGGGACTCTATGGTTATTTGAGCTGCCAGGAAGGAACAAAATAAATGTGGATCATATAGGATATCCTCACTCCCCACCTTTCCTTGGTTTTATGTTTTTGGTTTACCATTCTTCATTTGGGCAATATCAACTCAACTGGGATGATAAGGAAGCAGCTTAGTGTTTTAAAAAGAGCCTGGATTTTGCAATCCACCAAAATGCAAGTTCCAGCTCTGCTGACTATTAGCTCTGTGACCTCAGGCTAGTTATTAATTTCTTTTGCTTCTCCATTTCCTTCTCATTAGCAAAATGGGGCTAAGAATAGCATTTGTCATGAAATGGAAGTAAGATACTGTACATAAAATGCATAACTCATAGTAGACTATTTAAAAAAGATTAATTCTGCTTCCTCCAGAATTCTTCACACTTTAAGTAAGGAAATCCTTCTTCACACTTTAAGTAAGGAAATAATTATTGATTAATTGTTAATTTGACTACTGTACCATTAGATTTAAGACCTGAATTATCAGGTCTAAGTGTTTCTATGTTTATTAACCACCCTGGTTAATTAACAATTCTTTTTCTACTTACACACAACTTAAAAATCAGGCCCACATGTAGTAGAAATCTTTCTAAAAAGGAGTGCTAAATGTGGGGAGCAGCACATAGGAGCACAAATTGTATCCCTTAAAAGAATCAGATTTTGGAAAAGCATTTATAGAAAAGGGATTATAAACATCTGAGAGATGGAGAAACGAAGGTACAGTATTGTGATTACACTGATTCTTTGAGAATCTCTGTCCTATATGGGATTTATGTGCATCTTACACTTTCCCAATTATTCAGTAAATCATCTTAGGAAAGCACATATTCCTCCTTGCCCCTTATTATTCCCTATAGTGGCCATAACTTGGTTCCAACCCATTGCAGTAGATATATGTTGCAAGATCTGTTAGAGGCTGCTTTTAGGCAACAGACCTGAACAATGGAAACCTAGGTAAGGTAAAAGGGCCCATAGTGACCACCAGGCTGAATGCAAACAGGCTCTTTAGGTACCCACCTCAAAATATCTATAAGCCCTAGCTGACCAATGAGCTACTTACAACTGGGTACAGGTACCAAGAAAGAAAAATTCCATACCTTCCTATACCTCCTCAACCCCCCCATTAGTTAGTACCCCCCCCACCTCAGCACTGTCTCCTGACAGACACTCTCTCCTTTGCTGTCCTGCCCACAGCTTCCCTGCAGTGTATTCAATAAACGTCTATCCCCTTTGTTCTTCTACTGCCTGTGCTGCCAGCCTCCACCCAATCGTGTCACCCCACAGAATCTCGCCAGGGATCTTAAAATTCCATTTACTATTCACAGATGATTAAATTGTATCGATTACCACTAGGAAATTGCAAAAAGTATATGCCGTGCTGATGGTGGGTTGGTAGCACATACTTTCTAAACCAAAAATTGGGGCTCACTGTCCAGAAATGGAAGAAAATATTTTAAATTTTTATGGTTTTACATAATTTGGTAAATATCCAACTTTTAGAAAAATGCATTTAGGATTACAATGAGCAACTGAGAGATAACCTCAAGGAACACAGAACTGTGTGCGGTGTACATATGCATGTAAACATGTGCAGATATGTGGTCGAAGGTTTCCAGAAGGGCAGGTAATGGGCTTGCACAGCCAGGACTTAACAATGTCTAATATGTGTTTTTCATGGAGTGAGTCAGATGACTTTTTAAAGGGTTGAATTGGATCCACCCAACAAAATATTTTCACCAAACCAGAGTTTGACTCAGCAAATATTCTCACACAGAATGGAGTTTCCTGTTGCTCAGAGGGAGGTTGATGTGTTACTTTAGAAATTCCTTTTCCCATGTGTGGTTTCTGGAATTGTCAATGGGCTGCATCTATGTGATAAATAATGTGGCAGACAAAAGGCCAGGCCTTGCCCAATTTTCTGAGGTGTTAAGGATAAGTCCTTTATGATGGGGTATTTACAAGAAGACAGGATGTGAAAGGCTAGCCTCACTCTGGGCCTCAAGGACACCCCTCTATACCCTATCAGGCTAAACCATATTTCAGGGGTGAGAGAATATTCAATTCAATGTGCTGTATCTAGAAATGCATTCAGAAAGTGAAATTTTACAAATTTGTAGAAAATAGAAAACTACTTTTAAAAATATAAGGCTCTATCCAACTCTTAGATTTCTTAAGTCATTGAACATTCTCCCTCCTGGAAATGAGTTGAAGAATATCCTTTCGGCTCCCTGGATATGAAGATCCTAAAAAATAAGTAGAGTTTTAAAAACCATACCTCATTAGAAATTTTTCCATATTGATCTGGAAGCTTTGAATGTTAAAATAAGAAAACAACGACAAAAAACAACTAAATAAAATCCCTGGTTTGAATGTAAATTAACTTCCTCTCTCCTGAAACTTTCAGTCTCTCTGGTGACTCTTAGCATATTTTCCTGAGTAGTCTAGTTCTTTGGGCCTGCTCTTTCTCTCCTATAGATTATAAGTTCCTAGAAACTAAGAACTTTATTTTATTAATTTAAAAAAGGAATTTCTTTAAAAAAATAAATAAATAAGGAATTTCTTACTAAGACTAGCTTGATGTGATCATGTAGGAGAAAAGTAAAAAACAGTAAATATTATTAAATGTGTATATTGCAATGAGGTAAAACCATTTTTGGATATGAAGCAGAGATCTGAGTCTACAGAAATCCTATTTTAATTATATTCCATCAAGGTCCTGGAGTTTGGTTACTGAGTGGCCTGGATAACAAAGGATTACTATGTTCCGTGCATTGCAAGTTATGGGAAAGATCATAAATTATCTTGATGACTCATTTCCTCTAGTCACTCTACCACTTCCAATATGTGGAAACTTTTTGCCACTTTTCTTTAAACTTGTGAGATATAAATGGGAGAAAAGAACCTGAAATTAAGGTTGTTCAAAAATTGCTATTTAATATGTATATAAAGCTTAAACTCTCTTATAACCATTTTAATAACCAATTGATCCCAAAGGCATCCTTAAGGTGACTCAGTATTCTTCGTGTCATTTTGTAGAGGAGTGGCTTGTGATGCCAGGAGGTTATTTCATCTAAGTCATACAGGATGTTCCCCATGTATGTGCTGAGTATGCCAGAGTATGTAACAAAGGTCCCCTGTTCTTGAGACACAGATTGAAAAGGAAAGAACGGAAGAGTATCTTTAATTTCTGAATGATCATATTCTCTGAAATGCAGTTCAAAACCCTAAAAGGTTATGTCATTTCTAAATTCCTCTATGCCTATACCAAATTCACCCACAAATTTTTTTTTTTTATTCGTGTACACATTCATTAGTGAAGACAAATGGCTTTATTTTGTTCTTCAGCTTTTTACCTATTTGGACATATTTTTTGATAGTTTTTCTTTACTTATTTAGCACAGTCCTAAACAAAATAAATGTTGAGTAAATATTCCTGAGTTATCATCTGTAAATTTCTCCTTGAAATTCGCCGATGGATTACTGCTCTGTGGCTGCCAATTGTCTCATTTCCTTGTCTTTGTTCTCATTCCAGGATCCTTTGGCATCTGTTTCATTTCATTGTTCTCTCATTTTTCATTTTTTCCCACGTAGGCTAGCCTAATTAACTGCAGCATTGTAAGTATCAAGGATATGAATTCTGTACCATGCTTTGAAATATATTTCATGTGACATTATATATTTATGGATAAAATTTTTCATTCTATGCATTCTCTCTTTATTCTTCCCTTTGAAGAGGAGGAGATCATTATAAGGAACCTAAACTGTGGCTCGCTCTTCTCACTAATAAATGTTTCCAAGAATTTTACATCTCTCATGGCTGAAACATTGGATGTTACAGATATGTTTTTCATTAAAAAGTCGACTTTTTATTGTTGGTGTGCATTTCCTGTTTTCCTTTTTTTCAATTCCCACACCTCACTTCAGGACTCCCCTCCAATGATGGATTTCCAGAGGGACCTGTTAACAGGGCAATAACCACAAACTCCCCTTCAGCTACTGCCTGTCAGCACTCCCACCCAAGTGGTATGAGGTCTCCATGTGCTTCCCTTTCTCTGTTCCTTTCTTTCCTCTTTATGACCCAGAGCCCCTTTCATACCAGGGGACATCCTCAGTTCTCAAATGGACCTCAGGGGACCCAGAAATTTGCCTCCTGCCAGTAAGATTTAGCAAAAAATTAAGAGCACGGGCACCTGGGTGGCTCAGTTGGTTAAGCAACTGCCTTCGGCTCAGGTCATGATCCTGGAGTCCCAGGATCGAGTCCCACGTTGGGCTCCCTGCTCGGCAGGGAGTCTGCTTCTCCCTCTGACCCTCCCCCCTCTCATGTGCTCTCTCTCAAATAAATAAATAAAATCTTTAAAAAAAAAATTAAGAGCAACAGAATTTCTATATACTAGTCTCCTTGAATTTGGAAGCCAAGGAAATATTTTCTACTATTGCTAGACTGAAGATCCTCCTTGGAACAAGCAGATGCCGTGTGAAGGATGTGAAGTGTTGGATAACAAATTACCTTTTGGGAGTTAAGTCCAAGGACTTGGCACTGCCTTTACATCACTGTCTTTTGTCAGAGGCAGATGTAAAATTTAACAGATAAGGGTTGATTTGTGAGTTTTTGTAAGAAGCTTGGTATTGATACTTAGGGGTATTAATGCTGCTTCAAATTCTAAGTCCTTTCACTCCTGTCTCTTGCCTATTCTTCCTTTTTTATGTGACTTGATCTCAATCTAAGTATCTCCTTTCCTTTCTCTCTCTTTCTCTCACTCTCTCTTTCAATAGACTTTAAATAATTAAGAATATGGTGTAACATGAAAACCCATTATCTTCTATGGGTTTTTCAGTGGAGTAAAGAGTAATTAGAGCCACTTTAAATGGCAAATTATGATCTTTATCAGTCAGGATATGATTTATATTTTAAATATCCCTAAAGACAATAATCAGCTCATTCCCAAACTACCAGCTTCAGCTCTCTTGAGTCATGACATTGACTAGAGAGAAAGAAGATGAACTCTGAGGAGAATCCTGTAGTAATCCAAGGTTATTACATCAGATAAATCTGCTAACTATGTTTAAAGCTCAGCATAGGCTCTCAAATGACAAAACATAAGAATTGATGAAGAAGTTTAAAAAAATTTTTTTGCTTATCTACCCCAAATTATAATAACCTCTGAGAATTATACTCTGTATCTACCATGGCATTTTAAATACTCGATTAACATCTTTGCTCATTACTATATTGATATGTTTTTGTCATAAGTTGATTTTTCTGAGGGAAAGAAATAATTTCTTGAAATCCTCTTAAAAAGTTATAATAGGCTTTCAAATCTATAATGGCTTGTCAAGAGAAATAGGGTACTAATAATTGAGGATTAAAGAGTCCTGTAACAGATGGAAGTTAGAAAATACTTTAAAAATGGGAACTGCCCAACAATGCAGAGTAATGAGCTCCTTATAATTAAACATATTCCAGCCAAAGACAAATGACCATCAGGCATGAATGCTGCACAGTATATTCACACACTGGTTAGGAGGCTGTATTAGAAGATGTCTACTCATTTTGTTTAATACTATCTGATGAAGTTTCCAAATTCCTTGCCATTTGCATTTTCTGAACAATCCATGTCACTCTTAAAATGCAGTGTCCAGAGATTAATCTAATACTGCAGACATGCTCTGGCTAGGGCAGAATACAAAATGTCTGATGTACAAATGACCTTTTATTAACATAGTCCAAAATTATGTTAGATTTTTTAATAGACAAACCATATCGCCAATTCTTAGTGAACTTACGATAAGGTAAAACTCTCCGATTTTTTTTCCCATGTGAATTCAAAGAAGCTTAGCCTCTTTTATCCTGTTTTGCATAACTGACTTTTAAATCCTGAATGTAAGTTTTCATATTTATTGCTGATGAATTCCATATTATTGATTTTGATGTCAAGATGGTTTTTCATCTTGAATTAGCTTACTGCATTTATTATTTCTCCTAGCTTTGTGTCATTGCAAAAAATAAAAAAAAAGACATTTTCTACATCTTCCAAATTGATGATAGAGGTTGAATAGAACTGAATCTAGCAACACCCTGATAGTCTTCCCATAGGAAATTTGTATCACTCCTCTCCATAAAGCAAACTCCCTGAACAGAACATACAATGTTTTAAAGAAAATGTTTTTCCTTTAATCCCTGAAAATAGCTCTTCCCTTGTCTTTGAAAAAGAGCATGAAAAATAGTAATATGCAATTGACAGGATTTCCTAGCGGGTGGTTTTTAAGTTATCTTAGGCTGAAAAATGTAAGAACTCAAATAGGGACCTCCTACCTGCTCTAGGTTAATCAATAACCTTTGGTTTTGCAAACACATCTGTGACTGTTAAGAATGAATTGAAATACATTAGAAATGGCATTACCGGTGACAGTAAGGCTGCAAACCAGAGGTTACCGGCTCTGGCTTCCCTGGGCAATAGGCGTGCCTTCTGCTCCCTTTGAAAGCCTTTCACATCTGGCTGGTGCTGAATGAATCTACTGTCAAGCCACTGCTGCTGTGGTACCTGGTTTCTTACGAATTAATTACATGTTCAGAACAGAGGACTTAGGGGTGTCTGGGGACTCGTGGCAGAGTTCACACAGCCTCTTTCAAACAAAGGAGGCTCTGTCTTAACTTATCCTCGTGCTCTTAACGAGGAAGTGAATTTGATCATGGGCCACGTTAGGGATCCCTTATTTAACAGAGCCAGTGGTGATTGGATCAACGTTTTTCCAAATAGCATCTTGTGTGTTAGCCATAAAGGAGGTTAGCTTTGTTCTATTTGGCTTTCAAATATGGTTCTTATCACTGACTAGCCTGAGAGAAAAGAAAATGGCACAACTGTGTTCCTGGGAAGTGTGTGTGCGTGTGTGTGTGTATGTGTGTTGTTAATCACAAGAAGTAGGAGAAAAGCCGAAGTGCTCACAGGACAGGAGAACTGGAGGCAAACTAGCTAGTATCAGAGGGTAAGGACTATATCTGCTTGCTGTCTTTACCTCTGGCTGGGAATTTACATTGGAATCGGGGGGAGGTTTGTGCAATCTGAAAGGACAACTCTAGCTGACAGTGACAATGCTCTGTGATCACAGAGGTTGCAACCCAGAACCTGAGTTTCAGAAACCTAGGATTTTCAAAATGATTCCCACTCTGTTTAAAAACTACTGTTCTTGAGTAACAATGAATGGCTCTTCGGTCAAGTCCCTTTCTATAATCAACTTAAAGTAGCAAAAACACAAAAGAAAGTCAACCCTACTGGATTGTGGAGCCTGATCTGGGACTTGGAATTGAGACAGTGTTGCTTTTCCATTACCATTAGCATGGACTGTGTCCTTCTAGTAAATCTATATCCATGCTTGTGCTATGCAGGCGATTAACAAGCACAGAGGAGAAGGGGACACTGAAAACCTGGTGAAGCAAGTGCATGAAATAAAGTAGGAATAAATAACACATCAACTATAAACAGCTGGCTAAGTGAGGCCATTAAGTTCTAAAGGCACTCAGAGACTCACCAGTAGCTCTTCAATTCCCAAGACTGGATGACAGAACTTCCCCTGCTCCCCACTCATCAGCTGTCACAAACTCTTGTCAGAGAAGAAAAAATATCCAGAGGCAGAGAATTAGTGGGAAGGAAGCAATGGGGAGTGTGAAATGCTGGAGGGAAACCTTGCATATTGAAGCTTCTTTCTTTGGTAAACTTAATTGTGCTGGCTAAGTTCTTTCTGGAAGCAAACTTGTATGCACTCTGAATCAGGACAATGGGAGGGAGGAAATTTACTCAGACTCTGCTTCTCTTTCTATACTCTTCTTTCTAGCTGAAGCTAATGAACACGCAGACACTTCCAACTTCTCAAAGATTTTTGTAAATTCTCAGAGCTGTGTGTTAGCGAGAAAATTAACATGCAGTCATAAAAAGGAGGCTTGGAGGTGGGTTTGTTTTCTGGTCTGCCTTGTCTGTGATGCTGGGCTAATGGTACAGCTGAGCTGTCTGTGTCCACACATGAGGAGACCAGCCAAGGGATGGAGGTGATGAATTAAAAGGCTTTTCCCATTACCAGAGTCTAGAATTCTGAACTGACTTAGAAGTGGAATGAGTCTAAGCAACTAGGAAAAACAAAGAAAATCAATCTAAAACAAATGGGAGGAGTAGCTCTTATGTGTAATTACTACTTTTTACTTTTGCATTGTTTCCTAAGTAACTAAACAAGTTCACTTCAGCAGCTAAGCACGCTGCTTAGTGTCCAGTTCTCTTGGGGTCATGTTATTTCAATCACCAAATCTACTGAGATTTCCCTTTGCCAAAAGACCAGAGGGATCCTTGAAAGCAATTTTGGATCACACCCAAAAATCTAAAGGATGTGGCATTTTCATTTCAAGTGCAAAGCAAACCACATTACAAGGAACTGAGAAGAGTGGTACATAAGGGATTCGAGCAGTGGTACAATTTGTAAAATGGAATACATTCTTTCTCCTTATAAGCACACAACTGGCATCTACAGATCCAAGTGGGGATTTTGAATAAAACAAAAGGAAAAATGTTTGTGGAAATGTTTTTGGATTGGTCAAATTATAAACTATCTATTCAGAAAAACAAAGACAAAAGACAAGTGTTAGTAAAGCATAAAGTTAGTGGTAAAGTTGTTGATTATCATGGTGCTGCTCTTTGGTCCCAAATGAGCTGGAAATGTACGTTGGATTTTAGCCTGAACTACTCTCCTCTTTTGGCTCCATAGCGAAAAAAACTATTTGGCATCCGTTCCAATTCGGTATTGGAAACAACACTTTCAAACACCATTTGTATGTGTTCATGCACTTGCTACTGTGAAAAACAACTTTAGAAGACACGGTCCTTCATTTTATGAATCTTACTATGGTTTATTACAAAAATAATGTTGGGGGTTTAGAGGGATTGATACCTAGCATCCTTCTCCTTCCTACCTGAATTCTGAACCAGAACTGGGAGATAGAGCCAAGAGTCAGACAGATGGTGTTCAAATTATCACTTTTGTTACTGATAAGCTAGACAATGGGACTTTAGATCTATAGCCAAAAGGGCTTGTAATAGTATATTCCAGCATTCAACAGACATGCCCAACAGTTCCTGACAAAGCTGGTCATCTGCAGGGCTGCCCTGAAGTAGCAGGCTCCAGAAACCCAATGGAGCACAGACCTGGGGGTCTGATGAGATGACCCAGAAGCTCGGAGCCCCCTGTGTCCAGTCTCGACTCCCCTGGGCAAGAGTAAGGGAGGGGCAAAAAGAAGCCAGCAGTATTCATCCTAAATTCCTCCACATGAAATTATGATGCCTGAAGGAAAGGAGGCCCTGCAAGAGGAATAATAATCCCATTTCTATATTGATTTCATATTCCTATTGATTATCACACTTTGCAGAGGGAAGAGGGGCTTAGCAGCTAAAAAAAAAAAAAAAAAAAAACTTGACTTCTGAGAGAAAAACAGAAAGGCACATTATGTATATAAAACAGATTTACCTCTTTTCAAGGCCTAAATATATCCCATTTTCATCTCAATAATTTTTTTTCTAATAAATCACCCTTTTTGCATTCTTGTATTAGACCCTGACCATATTCCCTTTGTTGCTGTAATTACCTTAAAATTAATAAAAATTATTTTAGATTTTATTTTCAGAAGTTGATATTGCAATTTTCAGTGATAATATTTTTGATGACATCTGTACTCTTTATACCTAGATCGTAAAAGAAATAGACTGATCTCTAATTCATGAAGAAGGCAGTTGGTCATATTCATGATGTTCTTTCTTTTTTTTTAAGATTTTTTTTATTATTATTATTCATTTGAGACACAGAGATAGAGAGAGAGAGAGAGCATGAGCAGGGAGAGACGCAGAGGGAGAGGGAGAAGCAGGCTCCCCACTGAGCCAGGAGCCTGATGCAGGGCTCGATCCCAGGACCCTGGGATCATGGCCTGAGCCGAAGGCAGACGCTTAACCATCTGAGCCACCCAGGCGCCCCAATGATGTTCTTTCTTTTTAAATTCAGAGGCTCCATTTCTTTTTCTCGTCTTTCCCATCTAAAGCATAAAGAACCTAGAATATGGAAGATTTTTTCTTCTTTTTTCTCTGGAAGTAGGATTCAAACGCTTGGGTGTCAATACAAAAAACAAATAAGGACTAGTGATGGACTGGGACTCAGGGCTGCCAGTGGGTGACCTCTGCCCTCACTGGAAAGGCTATGGCCGGAGGGGGACAATGCAGCCATAGTGGGAAAAAGAAGCAGAGCCAAGAGACAGAGAGATGGCCCCAGTGACACCATCTTCATTTCTAGATCCAGGAAGGAATTAAGCCAGCTGCCTTCTTGACTTTATAGTTTTGTGAGCCAAGAAATGGCCTTTAGGTGAATTTATAAATGACTTTAAGTGAATATGAGTTATTTCCTGTCACTTGTAACCCAGAAAGTCCTGGACAACACAAGGCTTATTCCTCCCCTGCTCCCTCACCTCCCTGCATATCTAAGATTAGTCTGTAAAGTTTATCAAGACTTTGGTAAAGGTTCCAAGTTAATAGAAGAGAATTACAACACAGAGACACAGAAGTGGCTCTCTACCCTTAGGATCGATCCTATAAAGTCAAGTCCCTGACTCCTCCCAAGGAAAATCCTGCATGGCATTTCCATGCCAGGCCATAGGCTCTTCCCTGGTCAGCTATAAGCTTTCACCTCTGCTTAGTTGTTGGTGTGGCTGTTAGGCTAAGGTCTAACAGAGACTCAGAGAAGTTTCTCATCCTAGGCTTCCCTCCAAACTAAAGTCGGCCTGCCTACCATTTCCTTATTTGTTGTCCCTGGATCCACTTCTTAGCATAACTGATAGTTGTGAATGTCTACTTGCCTCAGAGGAGACCCCTCACTATACCCCTTGTGGGATCTCAACAACCACACTGAAACAGAAGAAGCCAACATCAGTATTTGTTACCCATCTGGTAGCAGAATGCGTCCCTTCCTCATATTTATTTCCCAGTTATAAAAAGAAAAGGTAGTCTCTTCTTGTTACAATACAATCTTGGTTGAATGTTGACAAATTTTCATCCAGGAATGCTTCCTCCTTCATGAGGTAAAGAGGAATGATAGGCAAAATTGGTAGTAGATTAAAGGGACAGAAATAGGTGTTGAAGAATCAGAAAATTAGCTATGTAGCATCATCTTGAGTTTACTTCTGAAGTCAATGGTTTCTGGGGGATTCTTAAGAATTCTCAATTTAGATATATCTTCATCTATTTCTATTTCTATAATTATAGATACAAATTAGATGGTGACATATCTTATCCAGGAATGCCTCCTCTACCATGAAGTAAAGATTGTCCTATATACTCTTCTACCTTCTGGGCTTTCAGTCCTAATTTTCTATGAGCAACTACTTAGGTCAAAAAGCTACCTCCATAGGAGAAAGCAACAGCATGCTGGTCCAGAATGATACAATCTCTACTCAGAAAATAATTCTCTAAAGAAAACAAAGGCTTTAGTAATGGAGCTTTGTGTAGGGAACATGTCACTTGTTTCTATACCTGTCTATGCATTCAAATTATCTGAAAAACTTTTTACTAACTCAGCTTCTTGGGTCCTACCCCAGACCTGTTAAAATTTTTTTTGGAAAGGGGCTTGGGGATATGAATATTAATAAAGCTTCCTGGATGATTCAGATACTGTGTTTGGGGACCTTTTTCTTCTACCAGCTGTCTTGGTAAAAAGGAAACTCCTCCCACACATGCTCTCATAGTGGAGCTCTGAGAACAGAAGGTCTACTTTTTGCTTTAATATCTTGTTCCCTCACTGTGTTTTCCCTACATGCTTGGTCTCTGAGATATTTGCCAAATCCTTCCCAATATACATTTACATCTGCTAGAATAAGCTCTTATTATTGTCTTAAATTTTTTAATAATACCTATATATTATATAAAAAGAAAAATAACAACAACAGAGCATGGGGCAGAAAAGCACTAGGTAAGGTTGACTAGAAACTACCTCACCTGAGCTAATCTAGTAGGACTAAAAAATGTTACCAGTCCTAGCACCCAGGGTGGGAAAGAGCTTATGCATGGTTTTAAGTGATCTCAGCTGAGATGTATAGTGTGGACAATGGACAAGAGGATAGTAAGCCAAAAAGACTATTCAGTTCAATCCAAAAGAAAATCCCTCAGAGATTCATAAAGACAACCATACTTGGTATGGATTCAATAATATTTCTACTAAAGTTGAAAAGGAATACCTAAGAATTTCTAAGATTTTAACATCCTGCATTTTAAAACCACTTGTAGATGTCCTATGTCAGTGATTGTAGAACAAGGATGTCTTTGGCTAAATGTAACAATCACAAAAGACAGAAGTATCCCTTGAATCAAGACTAACACAAGGAAAACAGTATCTCCATCAATAAGACATTGACCGCAAGATCGATCCTCTTCTATCCAAAATGTCAGTAGATTAGAGACATACAGTTTGTCCATTAGGGTATGAATATACTACAACACAACACAAACAGCATTCAGTTACTTTAAGTACATTTTGGACAAAAACCAACAAATTGCCCTCAGGCCCATTCTACCATATTTTAAAAATAAAAATAAAAGATGACCTTATTTAAACTTTTAGATGACAAAGAAATTATATTATTTAAAAGTTTATTGGTATAGAATAATAGAAATCAGTATATCTGGTTAAAGTGAAACTCAGATAAACTGAAGCTGAAAACAGGAATATTAGCAATACCTATAATCAATAATGTGCATGTGCATGAATATATGCAAATTTGTGTCACAACAACAATCTCACCTTTCTGGGAATATTATTTTTCTAGATCATTTGAAAATTTCTTGAATGCTAACTACGTAACCAAATGAGAATGTTGCTGGAATATTGAGGGTAGGTTGGGTGGCTATTATAGCCTTTGGCATCATAACTATGGTGGCTTTGTAAAGTGTCAACTTGGCTAGGCTAAACTATATTCCCCAGAACTGCCTCTCCTGTACATTTCCCATTAGGGTGCACCACATGAGAGTTTTTCTATGGGATCTGAAAGCTAGAACTGCTCCTCCTTCCCTTAATCCTCCTTTAGCTTCTTTGATTCTTGAGCCAAGTGTCTAGGCTTAGTTCCATTACAAATGGCCCTGGCTTCTGATGGCCCAAACCATCAAGGTCAGAGACAATGAGAAATGACATGGGTTCCAGTGTGTCCTCATATATTACAGCTTGTGCTTGTGACTTCCACCTTGTTCTTTCTCTTCCCCATTTTACAACTATCTTCCCTTCCTTGCTGCCTGCCCTGCAGACTTCAGGATCTAGCATCAGATGCAAGGACAATGGTGTTATAGAGACTGCTTAACTGGCACTCACAATTGTGTAAGGTCAGATCACTATAGAAATCAATCTTCATCTATCTCTATTTCTATAATTATAGATGTTATATCTATCTGTCTGTCTGTCTATCTATGTCATCTACCTATCAATATACCCTAGTGGTTCTACCTCTCTGACTGAATGCTGGGTGACACAATAAGGGCTACATGACATCCATAACTCCCTAGGTCAAGGCAGACATGTTTTCTCTTTCTCTCTCTCTCTCTCACACACACACACACACACACACACACTTCTTTCGAGAAGGCCTTTAGTAGAGATAAAGATCTTGGGAACTTACATGCTTCAGGTACTCCCTTACCTTATTGAGTGAGAAATGGGGAAGCTCTACTTCACTGTGCTAATTCTAATATATGTAGTTCATATCAAAAATCACATTTGGAAAAATATTTATTAAACATAATAATTCTTTGACTCAACAATCCAACTTCTGTGCATATATCTTACAGTAAAACAAAAAACAAAACAATACTCCCCTTCCATATACTCATATACATCTATCCATATGTTCAACATAGTAAAGGGACTGGTTGGCTCAACTGTGGGACTATACTATAGCTTATTATATACTGTAACTTATTATGTACCACTAAAAAGAAAGGTTGCAAAGTGATACACATGTTATGGTCCCACACTTATAAAAAATAACAGGGCAAAAGTCCCATGTGAGAATGTGTTTGCATATAAAAAGCATAGGAAAAGGTGGATAAGACATCACCATACTGGACTGATAACATTGTTTACTGGAATGGAGTGGGTTTGGCAGGAAAGGAAGATATTAACATTTTCTTTATACAACACCTCTATATTATTTGGATTATTACAAGAAGCATACATTATTTTTGTACTTTTTTCTATCCTCCCCAAAGTCTACAAACTAACTTCAGAAAACAACAATAATTTCCTGCAGTTCTACTCTTTTGAGAGAGAAAGGAAAGAAAATAGCATATGTGACTGTTCCCATGCTCCCTGAACTTAGTTAGTTTGCTGGGGTGTTACACCTATGAGGAAGGTTATTTTAGATCCTAAGCTGGACCTCTAACAATGACCTCTGATTAGGTCACCCTCTATCTTCTCTAGTCCTTGACCTTGAATTTCTCCAACTCCTTATTCAAGGTCTATTTCTCAGCATCAATCCAACTAAGGTCGGGAATGGGTTATAGTTCTTATATTTATATCTATAGTTCTATATTTCAGGAGAATCATCCTTGTTTTATTTTAACTGGTAACCTATTATCAATCAACCAACAAACATCCTTCAAGAGCCTAGTTAAGTACCTATAGGAGAACACTAATATTATATATATATGTTATGTATACATTATGTATATTTATATTTGCAATCAGATTTGCCTTAAAATTGGTAAGAGTTTATCTAATTTAGTAAATAATCTATTTTGGAATCATACAGTCTCAAAGACTGTTCTATATATCCAAAACTACTCAGCATAATAGAATAATCTTTAGTGGAATTCCAATGAGTTAGCATGTCTCTCTTTTATGACAGTGAGAGATTATATATAATGTACTTCTGGAAAATAAAATATTAATTATTTAGTATTTCTCTTCCTTCCTTAGTAGTTTTGGAGAATAGTTAGAATCTTCAGGGGTGTTCAGGCTTTTTCATTCCTGAAAGAATTTTTTGGAGGGTTTATTTCTCTGAACCAAAGAAAGAAGTAGCAGTAGCCACAATGAGGTGGTGCAGAGGAAGATTTCATGCTTTCTGGGAATGTGGATTCCAAGTTATGCAACAAGGCATCCTTTTTCATTAAATGATCTTGTGATTGGCTGAAGGTTGGCCAATCCCCACTTGTTACCAATTGTAGAATCCTATAACATGCATCATAGAATATTCTTTATTACTATTCCAGAAAGAATGTAAAGAAAACACCAGTGTTTCAGAATATATATTGACTGGAAATGATATGATTATTATATAAATAATTTCAGAAATTGCATTTAGCCACCACTAACAGAAACCCACAAAACAGGGATAACAACGAACCTTGAAGGTAGAAAGTCTATTATCAGTAGGGCAGCTTCATGATGTGAATATGAACTCAGGGTTCTTCTCTTTTTACTCAGCCATATTTCCTGTTCTCTTTTCCTCATGCTTACAAGATGGCTCCATTTCCACCACTCTGTTCAGTGCCTTAGTCCCCACTCTAACTCTTTGAGCTATCAGACTATGTTGTGGGCAGGAAATAGGAAAAACAAGGCATTGACTAGTCTTGCTAGCAGAGTCAGCCCGGTAAGAGAGTTCAAATCTCACTGGCCAGAGATGTGTCACATGGGTATCCCCAGCAACAGGGAGCTGGAAAATGTAATTTTGCCACTTCTCTCCCTCCCTCCAGAAAAAGCAAGGTCTTGGTAGTAAGAAAGAAGAGGATGGATATTAGGTTGGTAATTCCTAACCTCTACCACAATAAGCAATCCAGAATGGAGCTTTTTTCCCCCCTTTCTTTCTTAAAAGTCACACTATGTTCCTCTAGGAATCGACCCCAGGAACAAAATTGAACAAGCAAGCAAAATATACTTACACTTATTTCAAAATTGTTTTTGAAACTTTACATTTGACTGGTTACTAAATTGTGGTATGTTCAATTATTTTTTGCTTTTTAAAAAAATATTACAATGGCTGTATGTATATACATGCAAAGAAAAAGTAGTTGCATAAATATTAATTAGCCCTCTTTATCTTTTCTTAGTAGTAATAAGGATACTTTGTATTTTATCTGGTTCACTTTTCACTGCATTCTGATTTTCTTTCTCTCCTTTTTTAAAATGAGCAGGTATTACTTTTCTTGTTGCAAAAATTTAACATAGCCTATACCAACTTAGAAAAAAGATTTTTTATGGATTTCTTCATTAGGTTATCACTATACTAGCCATAGGAATAAGAAAAAAAGTGGGATATTCTTGAGAAGAAGGCACTTCAGGATAAATTTAATTTCTGGACAAGAACACGTTTTTGTAGAGGAGGTTTTTCCATCTTATTTTCCCTTTCTCCTTTTCCTAATTCTCAGATTAAAAGTGGTACTCGGGTTGCATGTGCACTGCTCTTCAGCTGCGGTTCCTTTACCCCACTTTGTCATGCCAACAAATACAGAGCAGCCAGTTTTCTGTAAGATTCGAATATATCTGAACTTCTGTTCCAAAAATTGTTTAAGACTACTGTTTTGAGATGTAAAGGGAACTTACAGATAATCTGGCTCGATTCTTCCATTACAAAACTTCAAAATATGACACACTTTTCAAAAATTTTTCAACATTCAGAGAAGCCCAGAGAATACTATAATGCTGTGCATCACTATACTGCCCTGATGCTGGAATACTCACGTTGGACAAATATTAACATTATGCCTCAGATTTTTTTTTTGATAATAAAAGATCACAGATATAACAGAAGACCCCAAATCTCAGGCATCCTCCTCATGTCTTAGAGATAAGCATCTGAAATCTGTGTGTATTTTATATATGTATGTGTGTGTATATACATATGTATATACACACACATACATATATATATACATACATCTCCTTTTATTGGGACTTCTTATTTCTATCATTCCACTTATGTTGTTAGGTTTAAATGTCTGGTTGAACTTGTTATTATCCCCTAAGTAGATTCAATCACCTTTAACTGTGAAGGTCTTTCTCCTCTTTCACATCTCGCACCCCATATTTCCTCCCCTCCCCCCACACATAAAGCCATGATCAATCCAGTGATACCATGATCTTCTTATAAATTGCTGGATTGCAAATTATGCACAAGTTAATGGAATATAGAATTATATATTGTACTTTGAGTCTCTAGGTGCATACACTAGGATCACTCAAGGGATTCTTCAATGGTATATTCTAATCCTTAAAACTCAGATGTTACATAAGCTTTGATGGAAGAGGAATTTTCTAATGCTACACTATATTACCAGAAATGCTTTTTTTTACTCAGAACTAGTGAAATTTTGCCTTACCTTCCTTAACTTTACATGAACTATAAGTAAAAGAACTGACTTCAGGAGCACAGTTAACCTAGGATTTTAGTTTATATTATTATTCAACTTGGGACAGAAAAATTTATGTGCAGATTCTTCTTGAAAGTGACAGAAAAATCTTCAAATATTATTTGGAGACACATTGCTTTTAAGATGTGCACTGAAGGATTCTGAGAACATACACATTTTTAACTAGACCATGGCTTCCCTTCTTTTATCTTTGGGTATGGAGGAAGGAATCTACTTTATAAAAAAGAAACTCCCCCTCAGCCCATTTCTGAGGCTATTTCTAGATTTATCTCTCTTTTCTCTTCCAGAAAATAAGAGTAACATAGATTTAGCAGATGAGTTAATGAATTCACACAGCTCCTGGGGAGAGGGAAAGCAGCGTGTTTCTCTACTACTGTAAAGACAAAGTTACAGGATAGTTACTGACCAAGACTGTGCAGTCAATGAGGTAGACCCTCCTAATACCCTGCCAAGACTGCAGGCCATTGACCTAATCTTAAATACTTGAGGAAACAGAAAGGCATTTCACAGAATGCAGTTACCAACCAGAGACTAATTCTCATTCTCTAGGAAAACTAATCTAGCTTCTCACCTATGGTATATTTATCACATCTCACAAAGCAAATTTAGCTTACCTTTTTTTTTTAATGTCTAAAAATAGTTTTCTTTTTTTGCCTAATTCACAGCTCTATGACATCATCTCTCCAAGGTCCTTCCTCGCTCCATTCGAAACATGGAGGCATTATCTTTTTACCAGCAAAAAGTGTTCTAAAAAACATCCCTACCTGGTACATTTCCAAAAATTAAAAGAAATATCTCTAGCATTGGATGAAAAGAGAAATATTCAGCCATTTAAGTGAGTCATGCCTTTCAAAACATTGAGAATTTCAAAACATCTATGGTTCTTGGGCTGACATTAGATTCTCTAGATCCACTTCCTTATAAATCTTCAATTCCAACAACAAATTTTTACAGGAGGAAAAAAAAAAATGAAGGAGGTGGGTTATAAGACAAAGCTTTTGGGAACCAGACACCCACGTTTGTTTTCTATCATCCAATATGAGTCAAGAAACTTAGAATGATCAGTGATTGAGCAATTTATTTTTAATGGCAATGGAAATGAATTATAAATGTTAAATGCAGTAGTCTCTTCTCCTGAAGATGTATTATCTGCCTCTGAGCTCATTTGAGAGAGTAGTAGTTCAATTTTGCAATGTTTACACGATGTACCTAATTTTGAAAGAAAACAATCTGTGTTGGTCAAATTTTCTTGTGGTGACTGAGATTTGGAAAGGATGGTTTTTGCATCTCAGATACGGAAAGATTTCTGTTGTGGCAACAAGAAATAAACCATAAAATGTGTTTAATGAATTATCCCCAATTACCATTTTTAGAAGATCATAGCTCTCTCTAGAGTGGTGGTTGCTTGGCTGTGCTTTTGGATCACTTGGACAACTTTTAAAAAACCCTGACACCTTGGTTTAATACTCTTAGAGATTCTTAAGTAACTCAGCTGATGTGCCGCTGAGACAGAACCTCTCCTCCAGAATATGCTGTTAAAACCTCCCTCATCATGTTCCAGCCACCCAATGGGTAAGTTTTAAGGTGTTTCATGATTTAAGCCACTGCACTTGTCTCATTTACCTTCAGGTGGAAGAACAGACACATTCCAGAGAACAGTGTGGAAGGTGAACTCTGAACTACCAGAAATTTACAGGGCCAAATTTATGCAACTCGAAATATTAATAGCCACCCTCAATTCTAAATTCACTACTTCTCTCTCTCTCTCTTCCTCCCTTCACCCCACACCTCTCTCTCTCTCTCTCTCACACACACACACACACATACACACATGCATTTGATAAAGAAGGGAAATGGAACTCCTACATTAGAAAGAAAGAAAGAAGAAAGGTTAGTTAAGGCACAGAGAGGTAGAAATATCTTTTTTTTCCAGTCCATCTTTTAATTTTTTTGAAAAATTCCTGACATTACAGAACTAAACTGAAATGTATTAATATTCCACTCTTACATTTCCATGACAAACAGAAAAAAATTCATGAGCCAAAAAAAGGGGGGGGGGGAGAAGCTTATAAAACTAAATATGGATCTCAGCATTAACAGCTGAACAGAGAAAGGAATTAAAACGCTTTAATTAAAAAATCATGAGTGGATGATAAAGTGTGTGGAGAGTGTCTCTCATCTTTCCATTGAACTAACTCTGGAGGTAGATATATTTATGTCCTCCTGCACCTTGGCTTCAGATACCAAGGGCAGCTGGTACAGGAAGGAGCAATGGTCGTAACAGTTCCTGTAGCACCTAAGAGACACGTCTCAGTAGTAAGAATCTTGGAATGTTCAGGATCATGTCCCAGAGCTTTTGTTCTCGGTGGACTCACCCAGCTTCACTGGGTGCCCTGGAGGGAAAGCTCTTCTCTGGAATAAGGTCCCATCCCTAAGATTAGCCCAACTGTCAATGGGGAAACTCTCTGAGTCACACAAGGCAGATACCACAGCATTTTACTTCACTCCAATTAAAACTGAGAAAAAGTGAAAGAAAGATGACGGAAAACCTAATGTATAATAGGATATTGGTATTATGGAAGCTTGGAAGTTCTTCCAATACTCTTCTTCCCTCAAAGCTTCAATAGTCAACACCCTTGTTATAAAAAGGAATATGTAAGGCAAACTGACTTTGGAAGATAAGATGCAGATTATATACATTTCTTCTACAACTAGTTTTCTGAAACCAGAACACTCTAATGCAAAAGATCTTGCAAAACAAAAACAAAAACAGGACTTGGTATTTTTCTAATTCCATGGCCTACATTCCTAACTGTAAATGCTTCTGAAATTAGAATAACTATGAATGATAGCCAAGTTGTAAGGCAGCATTCTGTTTTTCAAGACCTGAAGAGAAAGCCTTATCTCTCTTTGCATTAACAAGCATAAAATGGGAATTTATATGCTTGTTTCTTTTTTTCTAATATAGTCATTTAATACACAACACATTGTTATTGAGCATCTGTGTGTCATGCACAGTACTAACTCCAGGGATTGCAGTAATGAGTAAGATTTGATTCTTATGAGAAACAGTGTAGTAGGGGCAATACTGAGGGTGTGCACAAAATCCTTTAGAGCACAGACTCAGAAGTGACATAAGAAGAAAACAGGAGTGTGTGTGTGTGTGTGTGTGTGTGTGTGTGTGTGTGTGTGTGTGTATACCCAAGTGATTAAGAACTTGGGAGAGAATGCCTACAGTGAGATCTGTTTATTTGTCTTCGTCCATAAGAAATCTTAGCACATCTTTCTTTTGTTTTAAGACCTACAAGTCATCCTAAAAATTTGAAGTCTAACCACCAGCATTATGCTCACTTTGTCAGGCTGCACAGACGGCTGTTGGGATGTACTAACAAGCTCCTGTTACGAACATCTATTAGGTTTGATGTTAGAAGCCTCAACATAGGCATAGTTGGTGAATTTTCTGTCTACTGGTAAACATATCTTGACTGTGACACACCTATAAAACAGTGCATGACCTTATGGACTCTCAAAGCACTCTGCCCCTTTCTTTAACGTCTGTTTCTTAATCACTGGTTTTAATCCTGTTCCTCAGATGCCTAAATACAAAAAGTACAAAAACTTCAAAACAATTCAATGTAGTTTTCAAACACTTTAAAGCCACAGAACCCTTTTCTTCAGGCAAAATTTTATGAGGGAGATAAATACATAAAGCAGATTAAAACAGGACTGCGCTGGTTAAAGGCAAGACCTAGCTTAAAGCCCCATATGTGGATTCCTCCCCAGTTTTCTGTTCTCCAGCTGCTGCTTCCTTCCCTCCCAAACTCCTACCTGAGGCTCTCCACAGAAGCCCTCAGGTTCCTCAAGGCAAAGCTGGCAGACCACTCTCCGAAGGAGAGCAGATATTTCATGCAACACATGCAATCATGTCTTTTTGGTTGAGCTTGACTGGAGTGGAGTTTCAGGCACTAATCCAAATCCCCTAAAGCTGCTGAGCTTTCGTTCTGTCACAAACCAGACACAAACTTTGGCATGTCCCTGCAACTTTGTGAATCATTCCTCATCTCCACCATGATGTCCTGAAAAGTTGTTTTAACACTTTAAAAAAAAAACTTGCAAAATTAATTTGTAACTTTAAGCACCATTCAAATACAAAGACTTCTGAAAATGTGTAGAACTTTCCCTTGATTTAACTGGGGTAAAATGAAAACAACTTTAGGTCCAAAAAGGTCTGCATTTCAAACCTGGTTCTGCAATTTACCATGACTTTGACTGAGTCATTTTATCCTCTTGGACCCTCAGTTTCCTAATTATCAAAAATGGAGGCAGTGATGGCAAACAAGGTTCTTATAAAATATAAATGACAGTAAGAAGTCCCCACCTAGCTCAATGTTTGGTACATGGTAGCCGTCAGATAAATGTTCATTGGACCCAAATGCTTTGTTAAAAAAAAAAAAAAGCCACATCATTTTTCTTTAGTATGGATTTTACATCGTAGCACTGCACTGTAGCAAATATATTACCAATTGTCTCACCTGAAAAATGGTGCTATATAAATGCAAATTGACTTAACACAATCACACATACTCATCAGTATATGCCTCCCCACATCTGTTCTTTCTTAAAAGCTATACCTACGTCTTCGCTCTGTATAGCAACTACCTTTAGAACTTAGTGAGTCAAATTATTCATTTCTCAGCTTTTTCTCTTTTTTGATAGAAAAAGCTCATTTGATCAAAGGTGATTTGATGAAAATTTACAGTCAGGTTAAAACGTAGAAATTACAATATCTTTAAAAGCAGAACATTTACTGTTTTTCTCTGTTAAATCACTATTTTGATAATATATACCTATATATTTTCTATCATATATGATATGTCTATATTTTTCTATATCTTACTGACAATAGACTACTGTGAGAATCTTAGAAAAAGGAACATAGAAACCAGAGAAAGACCACCCTGCTATCTAGCTCTTCTTTTATTTGTTTGATGACTATTTTTGAAATCTTGAAATATGTGAAATACATGTCTTGCCAAATCTTTATATGTTTTGTCACTTCCAATAAGAAATTAGATCTCACATCTGTTTCTGTTTTGAGAATACATCACATTTTTTTTTTTTTTTAACAGACGTGAAAATCAGAAAACGAAGGGATCGGAAATCTGTGTTGAGAATTTAAGTCTCTGGTTGGGAGATGGGGGCAGGGTGGGAATGTCATGAATTCAAGGTAGGTCCTCCATCTGGTGGGGGGAGAACCAATTGCAGCCACTCCCCACTGCCCCATACAGGGCATCCCAGTCGGAAGAGTAACAGAAGCCGTCTCATCTGAAACACTCACTGACTCTTCCAGAAGGAAAGTATTTAATAAGTTGCTATCTCATGCCACTACAATTGGGTGATATTAATTCTCCTCAATTAAAATTAGTGCCCATTTATTGAAAGCTTACTTTATTAGTTCTGCTTGGGGAAGAGAGAATTCTTATTCCAACCCACTTAGTGAGGCTGAACTGATTAGACAAAACATGCATTTGGTGTAATTCTTAGTTTCTGGGCAACAACTGCAGCGATCATAACAAACCTAAAGTGGGGAAACAGCACATTAGATGCCACACGGCGCACCAGCAGCAACAAAAACTGCTGTATGAAACTACAAAGGTAGAGTCTGTTGACAATGCTAATAACATGCAGGAAAGTAAATGTGCTTCCGTGGCAGGGACTTTGTTATACATATAATTATTGTCTTCACAATGATGTTCAGTGGAATAGTCATCGCTAAAAAGAACACTTGTCCTTTCTGTATTCATTCTTGGAGGAGGTGATGAAGTAGATAGGCACCCGAATTAGGTAACAAATCTAATTTTGTAGCCTTCAAAAACAAAGCTTCCTGAAGCCTGCTTTCTCTCCAGGGAAGTGGGGGATGCAGGAGTGAAATGTGCTTTTGGTTCTCACTCCCCAAGTGATGAAAATGGCAATCGTTCTCCTGCCCAACGCACGCACCTCACTGAGACTGTTTCATTGAACACTGCAGAGTATTTGTAGTACTGTACTTGGCTCTTTTTGGTCCTGGAACTTAGAATACTTTATTTCCAACATCTCTCCTTTAGAAAAAAGCAAAATAAGATAATTCAACATGGTTTGTTTAAGGTGTATTTCTTTTTCAAAGATAATAAGAGACTACTACCCACTGGTTGTTTTAATTGTTGGCTTATTTATGCCTCATGGTGTCCTGAATAAGCAGTCGAGACCAGAGAGAATTGCTTTATCAATTCCAAATGCCCAGAATAAAGACTCTCACACTTGGATTTGGTCATGTATCCATCTGATCCATTGTGCAATTGAAGCTGAAATGTGGGAGATTCACCCCTGTGGGCTTCACTACTCAGAGAAAATGACCAGAGTTGCAGGGTGAGTAGATACCCTAAAACATTGTCTACTACTTGTTAAATTGCCTGGAGGCTGTACAGAGATTTGTAGGGCAGACCTGTTATTGATTTATATTCTCTCTTCCTCCAGAATGAATTTTAAATGGTGTAAAAAAATGATCATATGAGCAGAAAAGAGCAATTAGAGTTGTTTTTAAAATAGATTTTTATGAAATAATGATGACATGTAAGAGAAAAGAGATTACACTTTTAAGCTCCTAGGTAATTAGTTAGTTAATGCAATTACATGCCAAATTTACATATGAGTTCCCTAGCAACCAAGATAACATAGAAATCTGATAGATTATAGAGTTCTCCTGTCCAGAAAAAGTGGTAAAAGGAAAGAGTTTTTTTCCAGGCCCTGAACTTTAGAAAGAATTCATAAATTAGGTGTTTACTTAAGAGATACCACATGAAATAATTGAAAAGGATTTCTATTACAGTTTTTAAAAACATTCTTTAAATAGACATTTCTATTTCATCCTTCTGTGGAAGCTGAAGGAAAAACACTAAACTTTAATTCAATAAACTTATGGGGGTGAAAGATTAATGTGGTTCTGTCTGCAAATACCTCTGGGAACTATTGATTTTTATATCACAACTTGCTGTGGGGTCTTCACCAGGCCTGAGCTCATCTGGGAGGATAGGCTGAGAGCTATGTAGTAATTTTCCAAACATATAGAAATATAATGTTACACCTTCCAATTATTTTTAAATAACACTTTTATTATAGAAGTATGCAACCATCGTAGGTAATTTAAAAAAGTCAGAACTTCACATTGTCACCACCCAGTGATCACCACTATAAATTCTCAGGCATATCTTTCCAGATATTTCTGCAAGTGTTGGTATTCTTTTCAGTCTGCTTTTTTCCCCAAAATCACCAATCTCAGTCTTCTTCTTTCAATAAATTTTTATCTCATCTAATACTAAGACCAAATTCAAATTTACCCAATTGTCCCTAAAATACCTTTATACCCAGTTGGTCCAAATCAGGATCCAAGCAGACTCATTCTATCTGGTTATTAGGTCTCTTTTAGTCAAGCACAATCTTTTTATTATGACTTCAACATGCTGAAGGGCCAGGGCCAGGGCCAGTAGTCCTGTGGAGTGTTTCACCTTCCAGATTTGTCTAGTTAATCAGATAATCCAGTACAGGGTTGGAGGGATGGAAAATTAAGGGACCTAGATGCTCTCTCCTATGGATGAGGAAGACTCTAGCAGGTGGAGTTACAGAAGTTTCTAAATGCCGGATGGTTTAGTCTGGGCACTGGCTGTCAGGAGAGGATCCCCTCCTATGAGTTTGTGATAGGACTGCAGTCAGCAGAAAGGGGGTAGGGAGCTAGCTGTGGGCCAGGACTGAAGCAGACACTAGGTGGAGAGCTGTTTACTGGAGCATGTCTCTTAGAAAACATCAATTAGTGGCTGTGCCAAACAAGGTTTGGCTTTCAGCACTATCCTTTAAATGGGACAATTAGCCCATCTGCGTGACAGTCACATTGCAGTGTGCCTGAGAAAGGAAGGAACTTCCCTCTCCACCTGTGTTAATACTTGCATTTTACAGTGGCCTTTTCACAAGGGGGTAATTCATTCAAGAGTGGTAACATACTCATCTCTGTATCTGCAGTATCTGGCACAGTCCCTGGTACATTAAAGGACAGACTTTGGGGACATCCCTAACATATAACAAGTGTGGCTATTCAGAACTGTCTTAGGCACAACCAAGAGAAACCCTTCTGTAAATGGCTCTACTCTGGGCTCCTTCAGTCATGCCTTCCTAGTGGGGTGAGGTATGTCCAAGGCTAAGGGGCATGGCCATCCAGGGAGCCAACCTCATTTCTAGACTAACTATATATATATATATATAGTCTGCTTGGACCCTGATTTGAACCAACAGGGTATAAAGGTAGATAAACACACACACGGACCATGGAATTAATTGTACATGGCTCCAAATGCTTTTTGAAGGACTTGAGCTGACCTCCTGCAGGCTTGAATTCCTGGGAGCCCCTCTAAGCCAACAGTATATGAACCTCTAGGCCTGGGGGCTTGGTCACGGGATGACTATTTGCAGGGACTGGAGATAGAGTTTGGATCAGAGGGTTAGGATGTCCACACGTGAACTCAGGAGATGCCTTGAGATTTGGATGGAGCTGAGGTTGAAAGAGAAGTAGAACAGGCTGCAGAGAGTAGTGAGGGGGAGGCCAGAGCCTGGACCAGCTTTCCTTGCACTGCCACATTCTAACTGAGAACCCTGAGGAGTCTAAGAGTGCTGAGTTCTAACCTGGTCTTCCAACTCATCATCAAGGGGCATTTGTCAAGGTAGGAGACAAGGACATCTTTTTTAACAGTATTTTTTCTTAATGTATAATGTTTAAGTATTTAGACAAATGGTATAGGACCACCCTTGCCCCAGGTTCATAATCACTCGGGGGGAGGGGGGAGCCTATAGGCTTGCACTTGCTGAAGGAAGTACTCTTCAGAGATAATTGTTTATTTTTTTTTCTACTTCTTTCCATAAGTCCTTAAGTCAACTGATCTACCTCTAGTGCCCACTGCTCCCGAGTGAGTGGAGCATGAGCCTCAGAACTCAATCAAATTCATGGGAATCCTTCACAGGTCCTATGCTCGTTCCTCTCCGAGACTATCATTATGGGGCCATTAGTGAATCAAACTTTAGTCTGAGAAGTAGTTCATGGATTATCCAGGCTCCCCACTGCCTCTCCTCTCGTTCTACTTTAAACCATTCTACTATCCTTTCCTACCTCCACCAGTACAGTATCAGGAGAAATATAAAGAAAATGGCTATTAATTTTACTGAGTTAATGTCCCTTGTAATGAACATACGTATTGGAAGTATAAAAAAAACGTTATTTTAAAAAGATTTTATTTATTTTATTTGAAAGAGAGAGAGAGAGCCAGGGGAGGGACAGAAGGAGAGGGAGAGATAGAATGCTCAAGCAGAGTCCCCGCTGAGCAGGGAACCCATTGTGGGGCTCGATAATAGGATCCTGGGATCATGACTTGAGCCACAAAATCAAGAATTGGCTGCTTAACCTACTGAGCCATCCAGGTGCCCTGTTATTTTGTTTTTATAACAGCCACTACTATGGATATATTCCAATGTTTTTGCTCTCCATTAAAAACTATAGCCAAAAGTTGACTAAAGACTGATTTTAGGAGAAACAACAAATAGCTAATAAACATCTAATGTTTAGGAAATCATACACTAGAGAAATGCTTTTGCAAAGGAGAAGGGGGAAAATGAACATTTCTATCTTGTCAGCTATGCTGTTATTGAAAGAGAAATGAAATGTCCTTACTTTCATAAGCAACAGTTTTCTCTTTCCAACCTGAATTATACGTCTCAGCCATATCAGAGACACTTCCTGTAATAATTTTGTAAGGAAAAAAGATCATGTGCCAGCAAAATTCAATCCTTGGTTTGAAATGTATTTATACATTATAAGTGAGGTCAGAACAAAATGATTCAGAGAATGGAGGGAAAGTTTCCTTTGATGTGTTCTGAGAATAAGAAAAGCCCCAGTGCCCAGATGGAAGGGCCATTTGCTTTGTATTTTCCATCTTTCTCTCTCCTAGGACAAACTATTGCAGTGATCCTCAGACGGATATTTCATAGGAAGGCTCGTAAGTGAAAACATCCGAACCTTGGGAACCTGATCTCCGTTACCAATTCTACATTTCCAAAAGGGCATTTAAATACATCATTGTTTGTTCCCAGTGACTAGTTAATTGCATTTTGATTTGGTAATTGCAAACAGATCCCCCAGTCTCTCAGCTTTTCTATAAGCATAACAATCTTTAATATGATGGAACCAGGGTTATACGCACCAATTCCCAAAGAGGTTCATATTAGATTCTCAGATGATTTTTCTGCTCTTCTATTGTTAATGTTAGACCTGGATTTTTTTTTTCTTTAACTTACAACAATAGTCATTATTGATTAAATGTTGATTTGGTCTCCTGGGAAATTGCTCAAAGATGATGGCAGAAAAGACCACAAAAATGCTCTTATTATTGCATTTCATACTATAGATTATTTACATTTTCATGCATTCCAGACCTAGAGAAAGAAAGGATACCTACAAGAAAAGGAGAAGTTTTCTTGAATTGGGAAGACAGGGGAATTATAAGCTTCTTTGAGAATGGTACTTTCTGGTCATCATACTTGTACCATCTCTAAAGTGAGATACAGATTATTAGTTGAATTAGTAGGATTCTGAGCAAGATGAAACCAATGATAAAAGTGAGGGGACTCTCCACAGCAGTAAAAACAAACTATTAATAACATGCAACAACATGGGCAAATCTCACAGACATTATATTAAGCAAAAAAGCTAGACATAATGGCCTATATACCATGTGATTTATTATATGCAGTTCAAGAAGAGGCATAGCTAATCTACACTGTTGAAGTAAGAACAGTGGTTATCTCAGGGTTAAGGGCTGGGCATGCCTGGAGAAGAGCAAGAATGAAACTTCTGAGGCATGGAAATGTTCTATAGTTTGACTATGGTAGTAGTTATCCAGGTCTGTACATAATAAAAAGTCATCAATCTGTATAGTCCTAAAATTCGTGCATTTTATACACTCTACTGCATGTATGTTTAACCTCAAGTTAAAAAAAAATGAAGAGAGCAGAAGAGTTAGCTTCTGTTACTCTCTTCTCTCAAGTTCCTGCTTTATTTTCTTTTATTTAGCTTCCCTCAGCTCTTTTTCTCTCTTCTCTTTCTCTTCATATCTTAAATAAAAGGTGTTGGGAGATTGAAGAAGTATTTGAGTTTGTGAGAAAACAAATTGGATTCAAATGTTATTGAATTTGGCTTGAAGCCAAACCATATTCAAAAATTCCTTAAGGATAAAAGTTTAAATACATAATAAAATTAGCTAACATTTGTTTATTACTTCATAGTTTACAAAGCTTTCCCATATTCATTATCTCATTTAATCATGAAACAACACTATAAAATACACATTCAGGCCTTCATTTTATAGATGGAAAAAGCCAAGCTCAGAAAGTTAAAATGACTTGACACAGTGAATATTCACTATTCACAGTGAATAAGTGGTAGAGCCCTTATTTAAACTAGATGTACAACTCTAATTCAGGAGATCCATGAACTTGAAAAGGAAAACCAATTTATATCTTTATTTTGTAACTTCCAACTAAGAATTTCTTTCCATCCTCAATGTATGCAATAAACCTCAGTAGACTGTCTTAGTCAGCTTGGGCTGCCATAACAAAATACTATAGACCAGGTGGCTTAAACAATAGACATTCATTTCTCCCAGTTCTGGCGGCTAGGAAGTCCAAGATCAAGGTGTTAGCAGACTCAGTATCATAAGGACTATTCTCTGGCTTAGAGCTGGTTGCCTTCTTTCTGTGTCCTCACATGGCAGAGAAAGAGAACAGAGAGAGTTCTGATCTCTCTTCCTTTTCTTATAAGGCCACTAATCCCAACATGGGGACACCTCCCTCATGACCTCATCTAAACCTAATTACCTACCACCTCCAAATACCATCATATTAGGGATTAGGGCTTCAACATCTGAATGGGGGAGAGGGTTACAAATAGTTCATAAGAATCACCAATAGAAATAGCAGATATTTCTTATCACCTTAGAGTGATAAAAGATATATTTATCTATCATTTATGTACTTGACTACTTTATAATCAGTGCTAGATTACATGTGATTGAAGCCCTTCTGCCTATAGATGCTCATAGGAACTATCTGAGCACTTTTTGGTTCAGGCACCATGATGAATTTGAGGGTTCTCACTCTGGTGACCCAGACACCTTGGTTATCTTCCAGTACTTCACACCTCTAAATTGTTGGTGATCAATACTTGGAAGGAGGTGAATTAAAGACCACCCCATACCTAATGTTCTCATTCTAGCCTACACGTCTTTAAAATATAACATTTAACTTTAACTTTCAAATATTTTTGATATATTGTCTAATTATGCAAGGCATTAATAAAGGAACACATACAATACAGTATTACATTTAAAATATTCTGATAACTACATCTCATTATAATTAGTTTCCTTTGTAGTAATATGCATTTTATTTCATGAATTAAAAACACTCTTCTGAGAAGGTGTCCCTAGGTTTCATTAGTCTGCTGAAAGGGACATAGTACAAAAAGGTTTAGAATCTCTGTTTCAGGGGCACCTGGGTGGCTCAGTCTGTTGAGTGGCTGCATTCAGCTCATGTCATGATCCTGGAGTCTCAGATCTGGTCTTGTTAGGCTCTGCGCTCAGCAGGGAACCTGCTTCTCCCTCTGCCCCTCCCCCAGCTCGTGTTCTCTCTCTCTCTCTCTCTCTCTCTCTCTCAAGTAAATAAATAAAATCTTAAAAGAAAAAGAACTTCTGCTTCAGATCTGTGCTTTTTCCATTATGGGATCATTTTATAACAGGAGCAAATTTAGGAAAACTGCTTTAAGAAGAAGTAAAAATTCATCCATCTGTATCACCCATTTTCTCCAGCTATTGCTTAAAAACTAGGTGAAATGTTTTAACTTTTTTCTTCTAGATCTCTGCAATGTAAGGATCAACACAAGCTGAGCATAGTCCATATTGCAAGTTCCCTCCACAGTAGGTGAAGGTGTAACCATTAGCTCATCTGAGTTTTCTTTTTTTATATGTCCAAGTGTCTAATGTCAGTCAAGGTAACTAAACAAAAGCAGTGTGCTCTGTCTTCATTCGGCCTAGTCCCTTTGCAAGCTAATTAGTGTCATTAGTCCTGTGCTGCTACTTTCTAGAAATGGCAAAGCAGTAATTTATTTATCAGCCTAGGACTATGAACACGGTGTACAAAGAATCTTGGCACCTATACGGCAGGTACCATCACAGATCAGCATTCGAATGGTATACAGCAGAAGCATGTGATCAGATAAGAACATGCGTCATCCCCTACCAACTCTGAAGTCGTAGTGCAACAAATAATAATACAGTAATTATGCTGTCTTTTAATGTAAGAAATGCAAAGCTCTATTTTTTAAAATGAATCAAATGCTATTGCTCCAATTATGATTATGATGGAAATGAAAATAAAACTGCTTAATCTGTTTGAAGAAAAACGTCTAAAAATATCTAAAAATAAAGATGATAGAAACAGCAGCAGGTGCCCAACTGCCTAGTTCCATGTTTCTTTCTTTTCACTTTATTGAATTAATAAACAATTACAAGTATTGGGCACTTGCAAATGATTAAAATACATTTACACTGAAAAACTTCCTTAAAAATAAAAATAAATCCACAAGTGTATTGCCAAATCCAGTACTTAATTATTTTTTTCTCATGCTAGTGAAGTGTGGTGGTTGAAAGTGTAGAGTTTGAAGCCTTACTAAATCCTAGCTCACACACTTTCTAGCGATGTGAAACTGAACAAGTTTCTTAATCTCTCTGGGTCTCAGTTTTCTCATCATAATTTTTTTAAAATTTAAATTCCAGTGTAGTTAACATAGTGTTATATTAGATTCAGGTATACAATATAGTGATTCAACAATTCCATATATTACTCAGTGATCATCAAGATAAGTGCACTCTTAATGCCCTCTCATTGTAAATTAAAGATAACATTAGTACTTCTGTGTTAGAACACTGGGTGCAGGAAACACTCAACAATGGTAACTATTATAAACCACTCAAACCTTTTAAAAATAGATGCAGATAAAAATTATGTTTAATTTTGTTTCCATACATAAACTGAAAATTTCTACGGGGTCTTTTATATTCCTTTTCTTTCTTTCTTTTTTTTTTTTTGTAATTCATCCTTCTAAATAAAGATCCAGCTGGTTAACATTAAGTTCCTAATGCATTGAATGGAATACCTAAAATAGGTGATTTCTATAAGGGAAGACATATTTATAAGGCTTTGAAAACTTTTATCATTTCCCACTATTCAATACAAATATTAAAATGACAAATAACCAAAAGTATACGATCCACTCTGTCTATACATAAGAAATCATTTGGTCATCTTGGATATTATAAATATAACCACCTTTCCCAACGAATTGGTTTTCTAAGGCCACAAAAATGTCCTGTCATGACCAATCACAAATCCTCAATAGCACGTAACAGTAAACATCGATCGCTCACACATCTGGGGTCTTTGGCTCAGCATCTCTGTGATCTGGGCAAGGTTCACTAGCTAATGGCTGATCTGGGATGGCTGTGGCTAGGGTGACTGGCATGATTCAGTTCTACTCCACATGGATCTTTTCATTCGGGTTAGCTCAGATGTGTTACTGTCATGATGGTGGCACAGGACAGAAGCAAAAACAAATGCACAAACATCTTTCCAAGTCTCTGCTTGGTTATATCTTCTAAATCCTACCAGCCAAAGTGAGCCCGCACTGCCCAACTCTGAGTTAAGAGGCAAGGAAATATACTACTCCTCCAGATGAAGAAACCTGCAAAGTCATATGGCAAAGGGCACAGACCTAGGGAAGGGTGAAGAACTGAGACCATTACCGCTCTCGGTATACCACACCCATGTTCATGTATATCATTGCTGAAGAGTCTACCAGGCTAATATAATTGACAACTCGGACCACTAACTTCCAGGCATCATAATATATTGATGTATGCATGCTTCCCTTTGAATGCCGCCATGTACCACTTTCTCCCTTTCCTGCATTTATCAATTCCTCTCACATGTTGTCTTATCCAAGTTACTGTTTCCATTCTTCTTTTCTTCTAGAATAAATATAAACATTGCTAAGCAGAAAAATACATATATATGTGTACACTTTTTGTCTATATTATAGTGTGCCTCCGTTGACTGCAACTGGAACATTTAAATTTTGCACATGTCAAATTTTAGTGCACCTAAAGCCCAGATTTATCATGAGTATCTAAGGGCAAATATACCTTCTGTTGGTTTTTACTATTATGAAAGAGTCATGATTGATGGTTTATACTAGTCTCTCCTAGTCATGATTGTCACTTATATTTATATTCTTCTATAAATACCTCAAATCTGCCTAGAACCTGGTCCACAGCTGACTTCTCTAACGTCACCATGTCTCTTGTGCATGATGACCTGGCTAGCAACACCTTCACTTGTAAATAATATGTGAACGATACACAGCCTTGTCCTCGTGGCAGCATTTTTTACTATTTCCCTTGACATGGGTTTTCAAAAGTGAGTCAAGACTTTCCCTCATTCTGTAAACCTTAACGCCACGTTCTTTCATATTTGGCATTTATGACATTCCCAGTGACTTTCCAATGAAGATTCCCACAGGAAAATCCTGAGGGAGGCACTTGATAACTTCCTTGAAATTCTTTCCGTTATTGAAATATGAGGTTAGTTTTGAGATTTGTTCTTTCTCCTGCAAATAATTTGTTTCCTCTTCTTTTCTTGGGACATTAGAAATTATGTATATCTTTTATCTTTTAATGATATATCCTTGGTATATCATTAGCCTCACTGTCAGATCTCACTAAATATATGTTTGTCTGCCTCCAAGAAACGTCCTGCAGAGGAAGACAAGTTTTCCAGAAATAGCAAATGTGTATGTTCACATTACAGACCTGTAGTAAAAACTGGAGTGTCATACACTTGGTCAGTTTAAAATGATACAAGCTAACGACAGGAAACAATGACATTTGACCGCCTTTGTTCTTTTTTTTTTTTTTTTTTTTGCCTTCTCCATCTCCTTCTACTTTGCTTGCACTACTGTCTACGATGACTACTTAGTATTTTATGCGTCCATGCCAGGAGAAAGTATGTCTAAGGTTTTTATCCACTCTCTTCCTTGTGAAACCTTTTGTTTGTTTCTGTTTCCCCATCTGGGGTACAGTTCCTCCACTCCTCCACTGCACTATCTACTCTAATTCATTTCTGATGATTCTTGGAAGAACTCTCTTGGGCCGTTTTTTTCCTTTCTTTCTTTTCTTTTCTCAGGCTGTCATGGAAAGCAAACATATTGGCTTATATAAAGTTAGGTCTCACCCTCTCTGTTTCAGAGAAATTTTTTTTAAGATTTTATTTACTTATTTGAGAGAGAGAGGGGAGGGGCAGAGGGAGAGGGAGAAGCAGTCTCTCCCCCCACCCCAGCAGAGAGCCTGACATGGGGGCTCTATCCTAGGACCCGGAGATCATGACATGAGCCAAAGCCAGACGTGTAACCAACTGAGCCACCCAGGCGCCAGGTTTCAGAGAAACGCAAGTGAAAGTTTCACTCTGGGCTGGAAAAACAAAAACAAAAATTGTTTTATGTATATCTAATTCACATGTGTGGCATTTGTTTAATTTTCCTCATATTTAGTTTTGTTGTAAAATGGTCTGCCTGCTATAGGAAATGTTACAGACAGATACATTGACCTCTTTCGCCTTAACATAAAAGACTGTTCAGAAATTCAAAACAAAAGGAAAAGAGGGCAACAGTAAGAGGGGAGCTGATGGCTGAGAGGTCTTACCAGCAATTTGCTTTTGTAGCCTAAAGTACTGAGTGATTTAGCCCAGAACACTGATTCCTCTAATAAATAATAACGGAGTATAAGAAACTTGAAAATAAGATACGACACTCATGCTCAATCGTGTGGTGATGTAGGTGCTATCAAAATTTCGATGGGCATCTAAAATAAGCATAAAATTTCTGTTCAAATTCCTAGCCATTTCTTTGATATATATTATTTGTCCACATAGGCTGCCTTGATGACTTTTACTTGCCTGCCCAGCCTCATTCTTTTCTGAAATAATAAATAAGCTTTAACTTTTTCTTAAAATAAAGGTAATATATGTTCAATCTGGGATATTCAAAATAAAATATTAAGATAAAATTTGGAGTATTCAGAGTAAAATAATAAAATAAAGATAAGCATACTTCTAACAACTAAAGATAATCACAATTAGCATTTTAGTTATTTTTTAGGCTCTTTATACCTCTAATTATATGACCCATGAGGACATAAAACTCAACATAACCAAAGGAGTACCTATGAAATGTTAGGCATTATGTTAAAACAACAACAACAGCAACAACAACAAAAACTGAGTTTGTGTCCTACTGGCTATTATAGTCTAATGGCAAAATAATGAGCAAATAGATTAAAAAGAGTGAGTGTCATCCTTCCTCCCAAACCTACTTCTCTTCATTTTGGGAGACAAGAAATTTTCCTTTTTCTCATACTCCTCATCCAATTGTTCCTCTAGTTCAATAGGTATTATCTCCTTAACGGCCTGCACATCTGATATCATCTCTCTCTATCCCCGTCCCCTCTATTTTTGTTCAAATCTCATCAGCTTTTGCCTAAACTATTACAATACTCCCCTAAACATGGTCCAAAGTGTGCTTCCTAAAACACAAATCTGGTCTTATTACTTCCTTCCTCTACATCAGGTTTAAATTAGAAAATACTGCAACTCTAGCATTTCTTAAATCTTTGATGTTATGATACAGGTAAAACGAGAGTAACATCTCTGCCCTGGTTCTTTCTACCCAATATAAAAAGGACAGGACAAATACATGGGAATGGGAATGTAGACGGTTGTTTTGTTGTTGTTGTTGTTTTGTAGATTCATCCTTTATGACATTCTTGGCCCACAGTACTCTTCCTGCGCACATTGTCTAAGAAAAATGTGAAGTTGGAGAGAAGATGGTCATAAATTAAGTAAATAATAAGAATATAATAATATAATAAATAAATAACATGTAATTTAGAATAAATAAGAAGGAAAGGTAACAAGGCATCAAATTTAAAAAGTAAGCCTAAAGACCCAGGACCTAATATAGGTAGAACAATGGAGGGGTTTTAGACGAAGAAAATAATCTATGCTGTGAAGAAACAAATGGGTTAACCCTAACTTTTATAAAATGAAGGCTTAAAATCATGTATACTAAACACCTCTGAATGGAATATTCTTTTTCTCACCTAAAATGTGTTAGTCTTTTAAATATGCAGCATAGCCTTGTAAGGCTATCTACGTATTCCCACTTAAACAATAACAAAGCTTTGCAAGCCTGAAAGAAAAGGAATACAGGACTGGCTTAGCCAATTCAAAGGAGGGGGTGACCAACTGGGGTCAGACAAACATGGGTTCAAATCTTGCCTCTGCCACTTATAGCTAGTAAAACTGCATAAGCTGCTTAATTACTCTGAGTGCCAATGTCTTCATACAGAAAATGGGAACAGTTATAGAATATCTATCCTACAGGAATGCTAGAAAATCTGGAAATGCCACATGGCATATGTCTGGCACAACTGCTTGGCAGTTTTCTCAATAAATGGTATGTATTGTTAGGATTACTAGAGTCACGGAAAACTCTAGAATCAAGGCAAAGTAATCGCATACCAATGCGAAAGCACTCATGTGGTTTGACCTAAATTATATTAAAACTAAAGAAATATATGTTATCAGAGAATTCTAAGTAGAAATTACAGTGTTATAAAATAGTTTAATTATTAAAACCTTCACATAGTATATGTTCTTTAGAGAGGAAATGTAATCTTCAGCATTTATCCTGTTAAATGCTACCATTTTTCTGTTGTATTGTTTGTAAAGTAGGTTGCTGAGAAAAGCCCTGGGAGAAAAGCATAGAATATCTATTTCATTGGAGAACACTGAATTTGAAAGACCTCTGCTAAAGTGTTGAAAGCCTGGACTTCAGTGATTCATGCTTGGCATAATAGGTTAGGCCACTTAGAGGTATTTTGCAACCTGTGTTTCAGCAGAACCTTAACTTCCAGCTTCATTCCAAGCCCCAGAGAAAAAATACATCCTAACCAAACAATTAAAAAAAAAAAAAAAGAGGAGAAAACACCTTCCCCAATAAACACTAAATAAACAGTTGAGCATTTGTGAGGAGCTCACTTAACTTGGGGATCATCCAGAAAGTGTGTCAGAACACCAGGTATTTAGTTTCCAAAACATGCTGTACTGGCTTTTCCACCTTTAATAAATATCACGGAGTACCCACTATGCATTCCAGGTGAAAGACAACGTGTATACAGAACAATCAATTTTGTTTCAAACTGGCTGGAAGAGCAGAAGTTTGACTTGATAGGTTCTCTTGGGATGTTAATTCCACAAGAGTCTGTTAGCATTTCCTTGCTTAAGAAGTGCATGCTGTCTGGAAACTAAACCCAGTACTTTTTACAGCCAGCATACAGCTCTAGCCCATGGGGGCCTGGGCTGGCCAAGACTAGCAATGTTTTCAGCATACACGTACCTTCCAGTGGCTTTACTCAATACAGAAATGAAATTTCGAGGCACTTTGGAGAAAAAAATAGAACTCAGTTACTTGAGACCAAATTTTTCTAAATTTTAATGTTTATAAAGTTTTTTTGGAGCGTATGAATATATAATCATCTGCAAAAACTTAATCCCAGAAAATATTTCTTGCCTTTTGTTTCATTTTTCTCTTACTTCTTTCACTAGGTGTGTGCAGATAAAAATTAGCAAATGCATTGTGATCTTTTGTCAATGATACTTAGCATTTTGCTGCTAAGACTCAGTAAGTGATTATTCCCAATGATCTATCATATACCAAATCATCGATAAAGGTGATAATCAGAATAAAATTTTATACATAATACTGTATTTTACAATGAAGTATCCCTCTAACAATGATATACATTCATTAATCAGCCTGTTTGTGTACTTTTGTTCACTTACAAATCCATCAAACTTGCTCACTTACAAATCCATGATTTCAAGGCATGTTTCCCCAAATTGCCCAATTATCCAATGGAACATTTTGAGAGATCTTTATAATATACCTTAATAAAATCCAGATACACAGGTTTATAGCATTTCTGGATCTAATAGATAAGGAATTCTACCTGTGAAAGGAAGCTAGTCCAATTTGACTTATTTTGGGTACTCAGTCTGAGCTCTTGTGATCTCTGGTTTCTCTTCCATCTGTTCTAAAACTCACTTCTAATGCCTTTAAAGATTTATTTATTTATTTGAGAGAGAGAGAGAGGGAGAGTGTGGGCAGGGGGAGGGGCAGAGGGACAGGGAAACAGAGAATCTCAAGCAGACTCCCGCTGAACACAAGCCTGACACGGGGTTTGATCCCAGGACCCTGAGATCATGACCGGAGCCAACGTCAGATGCTTAACCAACTGAGCATCCCCAGGCGCCCCCAGGCAACCATTTTCTATTCTATATATTTGCCTATTCTGGACATTTTCTACATGGCATTATACCATGTGTTCTTTTGTAACTGGCTTCTTTCATTTTATATAACGTTTTTGAGGTTCATCCATTTTGTAGTATGTATCAGTGTTTCATTCATTTTTATTGCTGAATGATATTCACTATACGTAAAGACCATATTTTATTTATCCACTTATTAGATGATGGACATCTGGATTATTTCCACTCTTAGCTTTATGACTAATGCTGTTATGAACATCTGTGTACAAGTTTTGTGTGAGGATGTGTTTTCATTTCTTTTGGGTAAATACTTAAAAGTAAAATTACTGGGTCACATGTTAACTCTATATTTAACAATTTGAGGAACTGCCAAACTGTTTCCAAAGTGGCTGAACCATTGTACATTCCCCCAACAGTGAATGAGTTTCAGTTTCTCAACATCTTCACTAACACTTGTTACTATCTCTTTTTTTATTATAACCACTCTAGTGGGTGTGAGGTGTTACCATATGGATTTAATTGGCATTTCCTTAATGTCTCATGATTTTGAGCATCTTTTCATGTGATAATTAGCCACCTTCTCTGGATTTATGCCTATCCAAATCCTGTGTACTTTTTAAAAATTTGATTGTCGCAGGGTGCATGGGTGGCTCAGTTGGTTAAGGGGCAGACTCTTGATTTCGGCTCCACGTCATGATCTCAGGGTTGTGACATCCAGCCCGAGTAGGGCTCTGTGCTGAGTGACCAGTCTGCTTGGGATTCTCTCTCTCCCTCTGCCCCTCCTGCTCCTGCTCTCTCTCTCTCTTTCAAATAAATAAATAAATATTTCTAAAAATTTAAAAAACAAAAAGATAAAAATTTGTCTTTTCACTGCCTGGCTGGCTAAGTTGGTAGAGCAGGTGACTCTTGATCTCAGGGTTGTGAGCTCGAGCCCCATATTGAGCATAGAGCTCACTAAAAAATAAAATAAAATAAAAAATAAAATAAAATAAAAATTTGATTGCCTTTTCATTGTTGTTTTAAGTGTCCTTTATATATTCTAACTACAAGTCTCTAAGAGAGTTATGATTTATAAACATTTTCCCCCATTCTGCCAGTTGTCTTTTCACTTTCTTGATGGTATCCTTTGGAGCACAAAAGCTTTTAATTATGATGAAGTCCAATTTACCAATTTTTATCACTTATGCTGTAGGTTTCCTAACCCAAGGAACCACTGAATAACTCAAGATCATGAAGATTTACTCCTGTATTTTCTTCTAATAGTTTTATATTTTTAACCTTTACATTTGCAATCCACTTTGACTTACTTCTGTGTATGGTATGAGGAGTTTAAATTCTTTTTCTTTTTTTTTTTTTCTTGCATATAGATATCTTGGTGTCCCAGCATCATTGGCTGAAAAGACTTTTATTCCTCATTGAATTGTCTTGGCCCCTTTGTCTAAAACCATTTGAACATAAATATAAGAGTCTATGTACAGAGAGTCTACAGAGAGAGAGAGAACATGAGCAGGGTGGAGGGACAGAGGGAGAGGGAGAAGCAGACTGCACACTGAGCAGGAAGCCCCACACGGGGCTCGATCCCAGGACCGCTGAGATCATGACCTGAGCCAAAGGCAGACGCTTAACCAACTGAGCCACCCAGGCGGCCCAAGAGTTTACTTTAATGCCATTTTTACCTAATTCTAATTAGAAATTACATCAATTTAATCATATCTTTTGGGGGGGGAATTGCATTATTTTTGTCTTTTTATTGAAAATAGCACATAGTTACTCTATAATTATATACCACTTTCAAATATCTCAGTCTTCTTTATATCCAGAGCCTAAGGATTCTTTTGAATCATTTTGGCCTTACCATAATATTCTTTTCACAATCCACACTCATGATTATGATCTCTTATTACTGTTAGGCTGGGCTGTTAATATAATTTCAAAATACGTCCTGAAGTTTTTGACAAGTAGAATATATGACATATATGGGTCACACCAAACTCTTTGAGCTTTGAAAATTCTATGGTCTATTCCAAGAAAATGTGACCATTCCTACTGCTCACAATTGAATTCTTTAACAATATGTATTATTTTCATTCCAGTGCTAGATCATACTTGTTTTTAAGCTATTTTCTATGACAAACAAAAAAAAAGGAACCAAATTTGGTTTCAAATCCAACCACATGTGTCAAATGCAAAGAACTTAGTGGAGGATCCTGTGGTTGCTAATCATCACTAATCCATTTCTAGGCATAATTTATATTGGGTCTGGTGGGTATCTAGAGAGTGTACTTTGTCTTTGGATATTAGACACCTTCCATTTTCCAAAATGTTAATGTGCTAAAAAGAAAAATGTGACTTACAATCAAGAAAATACAATAATATCTCTTAGAATCTCGTCCCTCAAAGTAGTTTGTGGAAAACACTTTTCTCTAATTATAAAACAGCATATTTTCTTACACATATCCCTAGTCTCTCACCAGGATTCTGAGATTGCTGCCACTCTTCTTTGAAGGTTCTCTTTGTACCCTGTGGTTAAATTCATTCTAGCCTGTAGGTAGACTTCTTTAGAGCTGTAAGGGTGCCTCTTAGAATCATTTTGTATATCCTGGCTTTATTTCCCCTTATCCATATTCACCTCATCATTTTCCATCTCAAGATGATTCTCCTTGATGGAAAAGCAAAACAGAACGTGGAATTCAGCTTTTTGTATCTCCAAAATTGAACCATTGTCCTTGGGCAGAAGGCATATTTTTCCTTTGCTTTTACGGCTTCAAAAAATAATCTAAAGCAACGTCTTTTTTCTTTCTTATAATCCATCAACATTTTTACAATAAGACATAATTCTAATAAGACTATGCCATCCATTTGCACTTACCCTTAAAGAAGAAACTGTATGTGAAATGCTTATTGTCATCATGATTGTCATTATTAACTGCTCTTATTTTTCCTTTTGGAACTGGCTCCTTTAAAATTTGAAATATTTGTGCAAATTGAATGCCTTTTTAAAATAGTACAAACCTCTAATAACTGAAAAACCTCTTGACTCTAACCTTCATCACTAATTCATCACCATAAATTGCTTGTCTCTGTTCCCAGAGCAATCCAGGTTTCTAATAAAGTCTTTGAAAGAGAAATACTATATTTGCAGCAAACAGGAGGAACAAATTAAAAATTGGCTCCCATTCTTAAAGCTTTAAGTGAGTGCACCCTGTTGCTTTCAAAAGATTTTATGTAAGATATTTAGACTGGAAAGTTGATCTCACAGGTGTGCACACTGGGTCTACTCATGCTTTGACAAAAGGAGTGGGGAGAGAGGTAAGGGGGGGGAATTCTGAAAAATTGGTAGGTTTAGTGCCTAGTGAGAATTGTGGAATCACAGTAAACAAACATAAACTCAAGGCTAAAAAGTAATGATTAGAAGATTCTAACCAACAAATGAACCATCTCTTTCTTTTTCTCCTGAGCTTGCTTTCTTGGTCCTCAACATTTTATGAGGCTGCTTTACAAGTCAAAAATACAAGTTTTATCACTATTGGTTTGTAATTTTTGCCCTGTTTATAAATTTCTGAATTGTATGCTTTAATGATGAGGATTATATACACTCAGCTTAAGGCAACCTTCTGTACAAAGCCCTTTGCGACTGTCTTACGTAATGCCAACCACTTCTTCCTTTGTGCCTTCATTGTAACTGTATACTTGTTCTTCTGGCTGCACAACACTTCACTATTTATTTATAGTTCCCACCCCCTACTACCAGATATTAGCTTTTTGTAGTGGCAACTCTACTGGGGGATATATGGTAAATCTCCACAAATATTTGTACAGTGACTCCATGAATAAAGAAATGATTTACCCAACAGTTTACTACTTCTGCATCTTTTGTTGTATCTAGTTGACACTACATTTTTCATATAAGAAACTAGTATTTTACACTGTAAAGAGTGAATATTTTACTACTCAGATCAGGATTGGTGTAGCAATTACACCTCCTCTTCATCTTGACTTTTCTATTACTCCATCATTATAATAATACACAGTTAAGTACTGTTCTAGCCCAGGGAATAATTCCTTTTCCCGGGTCCTTTCTTTGTTACCTACATTCAGAGTAAGCCTCTGAAAATTTAAAAACTCTTGACTGTGCATCTTATGTGTCTTGGAATACTGTCAGATGCATGAGGAGGGGAGATTTTGTATTTGCATTCACTCAGACCCCCAGAAGCCCCATCTGGAGTTAGGCCTTTTAATAGCATTTTGGAGCTTTGATGAAATGAGGGATATCAAAGACCCAAGTTACAGTGTGGTTTGATTTAGTTCTTTGTTGTAAGGCTACCCTCCTCACCCACCCACTCTGCCTCTCTAGACCATATTTGTTTCAGTCATATCTTCAAGCAGAGGTCCTCAGTATCTTTCCGCCTCCTTCCAGGAACTGGGAAGCCCCTGGTCCCCTTAGGCAGAGCCCTTCTAGCCATCTTTATCCCCAGGTACCAAAATGCTGGCTGCCAGTGCTTTAGTCCAGCTCCCATTTTTGCATAGCTTTTCCATTTCTGGTCAAAGGAGGTATTTGTCTTGTTTTTGTGTCTTTTTTTTGTTGTTGTTTACTTGTTTTAAATTTGTTCAATAATTTCATTTTTTTCTTCTTTTCAAATACATGCATTTTTAAGGCTATAAATTTTCCTTTTGTACTGCTTTAGCTACAATCTATTAATTAATTTTTATACATAATTTTCAATAAATTATTTTTTATTTTAATAATTTAATTTTAATTTTAAAACTTAGTTTAAAATTCGTAATAATTTCTTCCTTGGCCTATTAATTTGTAACAATTCATATTAATCCCTTTGGGCATATGAAGTATTTAGGAGCAAGTTTTAAAATTTCTAAACACACAGAGCCTTTTTTTGTTATCTTACTGTTATTGACGGCTACCTTAAATTTTGTTGTCAGAGAATTTATCTAATATAATAACAGGTTTGTAGAATAAGACTTATCTTACAGCCTAGTTTATGGTAAGTTTTTGTAAATATTCCATGTGTGCCTAACAATATTGTGAAATACATTTGGAAGGGTAGGTTTCTGAATATGTCTGTTAGGTCAAATTTCGTTAATCCCACTATTCCAATCTTCTATATTCTTGCTAACTTTTTCATACTTACTCTAGCAGTTATAATTTTGTTATAAAACCTCCTACTATTTGGGTTTGTCAATTTCTCATTCCAATTGTATTAATACATGCTTTTTTATATTTAAAAGTCACATATCTCTATGTAAACAAAATTATAATTGTACTATTCTCTTGGTGAAATGAATCTTTTGTCATTACACAGTAATTCTTTATAATTCATATGGTTTAGTGTCTTAAAGTTTATTTTATCTGGTATTAATTTTATACTAGATTTCTTTTGATTAGTGTTTGCCTGACATATTCTTTTCTCTATCTTAATTGTAGCCTTTCTGTGTTCTTACCTTTTAGATGTATCTCTTACAAAGAGCACAGAAGATTATTTTTGAAGCCAATGTGATAATATCAATCTTTTAAGCAGTGTTTGGTCTGTTTATACATATTTTGATTGCTGAGCTATTTGTTATTATTTCTACTATCTTATCTTGTACTTATAATTTGTTCTATTTTTCCTGTGATTCCTCCCTGCCAATTTTTCTACCTTTTTTCCATTTTCCCTCTTTTACTGTTTTTGAAGTCATATACAATCTTTGGTACACCTCAACATTGTTACAGTGATTTTTTAAGTTAATCATCTCCATCTTCCTCCCACACAATACAAAAACTTGTAGAACACTAATTCCATGAGTCCAACTTCATCTTACATTTTATTGTTATTTATGTTTCTATACTTATACTCTTCTTTAAAAAAAAAATCATTATTGTCTTATATGCTTAGTATTTTTTAGGACTTATTCCACATGTTTAAAAATGTCTTTTGGGGGCACCTGTGTGGCTGTCAGTTGAGCATGACTCTTAATTTCGGCTCAGGTGGTGATCTCAGGGTTTTGTGATCAAGCCCCACTTTGGGCTCCACACTCAGTGGGGCTTCTGCTTGAGATTCTCTCCCTCTCCCTCTGCCCCTCCCCCTACTCATGCTCACATGCTCTCTCTTCTTTCTCAAATGAAGATATAAAATCTTCTAAAAACAAATGTCTTTTGGGGCACCTGGCTAGCTGTCGGTAGAGCATGAGACTCTTGATCTCAAGGTTGTAAGTTTGAACCCCACTCTGGGTCTAGAGATTACTTCAAATCTTTTTTAAAAATCTTTAAAATGTCTTCCTTCATCTTTCTTTCCTAAATCTGAGTCATTTGGGGGGTTAATTTCTTTTTTTCTTGAAGTACATCTCTCAGTTTTGATTTGTCTGAAACTGGCCTATTTTGCTTTTCAGGTGAAATATTGACAATAACAAAAAATTGACAATAATTTTCAGTCAGCATTTTGAAGATATTATTTCACTATTGCTGTTGAGAGGTGAGCCATCAGTATCACTACTTTTCCTTTAGAGATCATTTTTTCTTTTTTCTCTGACTGCTTTCAAAATCTTTAAGTGTTGTGCACTTTCACAACAATGAGTACAGATATGGATTTTTTAAAAATTCATCTTTCTTGAGATTTGTTGAGATTCATGAATTTTTGGATTGATGTTTCTCTCAAGCTCTAAAAACTTAGCCATTTATCTCTAATATTGGCTCCCATTATTTTCTCTTTTTGAAACTCCAATTAGAGATCTTTAGACATTCTCATTCTATCATACTTCCTATGTTTCTTTAACTCATTTTCATATTTTCCCTCAATGTCTCCCTCTTTGATGCATATGCTGGATGATTTTCTCAGATTTATCTTCTAGTTTATTAATTCTTTCTTCAACTGTATTTAGTCTATTATTTAACCTTTCCATTAAACTTTTATTTTCATTTCTATAAGTTCTTTTCCTAGCCTGCTTTTATAGTCTTTTAGTTTTACTCCCATTTCTTTTTTTTTTTTTTAAGATTTATTTATTTATTTGAGACAGAGAGAGAGAGAGAGAGAGCACATGGGAGGGGCAGAGGGAGAGACTCTTCAAGCAGACTCCCCATTGAGCATGGAGCCTGACTTGGGGCTCCATCTCATAACCCACAAGATCACGACCTGAACCAAAACCAAGAATTAAATGCTTAACCAACTGAGACATCCCTCTTATTTCTTTACACATTTAAGGATAATCACTTTATGTTTCTTCCATAATATTTACAAAATTTGAAGTTCAATGGGTTTAATTTTTCTGCTTGTTTCAGGTGCTGGCAAACCGTCTAGCACTAGGAGAGGTCTTCAGTTCCATTTTCATTTTTAGTCCCTGGGGATTAAAATATAGTTTTATTTTATTGATATGAAATTAGTATTTATACTGATAGAATAAGTATATTCTTCATTTGACTATTATTGAAGTTTCTTTTCTGTTTCATTTTTACTTGCTCTTCATGCATATGATCCATTTTCATTTTTTTCTAATACTAATTGTCTTTGAATGGAGCCAGATTTTTGCTGATGAATAATGTCAGGAGCGGTGTTTCTGAGTTGGGAATACAAAAGCATCTCTACCCTGGAAAGTAAATGAAGACTGAGATGTTTCTCCTCTTCAGTGGTATATCAACAATGGACAGTAGTGGTTCTGGTACAAAATAAGTTCTCAATAAATACTTTAAAAAAGTTTTTATTTTAATTCCAGTTAGTTAACATACACTGTTATATTAGTTTCAGGTGTACAATATAGTGATTCAACACTTCCATACATCACCCTGTGCTCATCACGACAAGTCCACCCCTTAATCTCCATTACCTATTTGATGAATCCCTCCACTCACTTCCCCTCTGAAAACCATTAGTTTGTTCTCTGTAGTTAAGAGTCTGTTTCTTGGTTTGTCTCTCTCTTTCTTTTTTCCTTTTGCTCATTTGTCTTGGTTCTTAAAGTCCACATATGACTGAAATCATATGGTATTTGTCTTTCTCTGACTGATTTATTTCACTTAGCATTATACTCTCTAGCTCCATCCATGTCACTGCAAATGGCAAGATTTCATTCTTTTCTATGGGTGAGTAATATTCATTTGTATATATATATACTACATCTTCTATATCCATTCTTCAGTTGATGGACGCTTGGGCTACTCCCAAAATTTGGCTATTGTAAATAATACTGCTATAAACATCAGGGTGCATGTATCCCTTTGAGTTAGGGTTTTTGTATTCTTTAAGTAAATACCCAGTAGGGTGAGTGCTAGCTGGATCATGCATAGTTTTATCTTTAACTTTTTGAGGAAACTCCATACTGTTTCCCACATTGGCTGCACCAGTGTGCATTCCCACCAACAGTGCATGAGTGTTCCCCTTTCTCCACATCCTCGCCAACACCTCTTGTTTTTTGTGTTGTTGATTTTAGCCATCCTGATATGTGTGAGGTGATATCTAATCGTAGTTTTGATTTGCATTTCCCTGTTGAGTGATGTTGAGCATCTTTTCATTTGTCTGTTGGTCATCTGTATGTCTTTTTTGGAGAAATTTCTATTAATCTCTTCTGATCATTTTTAATTGGATTATTCATTTTATAGGTGTTGAGTTTTATATGTTCTTTATATATTTTGGATACTAATCCTTTATCGGATATATCATTTGCAAATATCTTCTCCCATTATGTTTATTGTCTTTTAGTTTTGTTGACTGTTTCTTTTGCTGTGCAGAAGCTTTTTCTTTTGATGCCACCCAAATAGTTTATTTTTGCTTTTGTTTCCCCTGCCTCAGGAGATATATCAAGAAAGAAGTTACTATGGCCAATGTCAAAGAAGTTACTGACTGTGTTCTCTTCTAGAATTTTTATGGTTTCAGGTCTCACATTTAGGTCTTTAATCTATTTGGAATCTATTTCTGTGTATGATATAAGAAAGTGGTCTAGTTTCATGTTGCTGTCCAGTTTTCCCAAAAACATTTGTTGAAGAGATTGTCTTTTTACCAATGAATATTATTTCCTGTTTTATCTAAGATTAATTAACCATATAATTCTGGGTTCATTTCTGGGTTTTCTATTCTGTTCTATTGATCTATGTGTCTGTTTTTGTGCCAGCACCATACTGCTTTGATGATTACAGCTTGGTAATGTAACTTGAAGTCCAGAATTGTGATGCCTCCAGCTTTGCTTTTCTTTTTCTTATTTTGGCTATTTCAGGTCTTTCGTGGTTCCATACAAATTTTAGAATTGTTTGTTCTAGCTCTGTGAAAAATGGTGTTGGTGTTTTGATAGGGATTGCATTAAATGTGTACATTGCTCTGGGTAATACAGACATTTTAACAATATTTGTTCTTCTAATCCATGAGCATGGAGTATATTTCCATTTCTTTGTGTTGTCTTGAATTTCTTTCATCAGTATTTTATAGTTTTCATAGTATAGGTCTTTCACCTCTTTGGTGAAGTTTATTTCTAGTTATCATTTTTGGTACAATTGTAAATGGGGTTGTTTTCTTAATTTCTCTTTCTGACACTTCATTATGGGTGTATAGAAATGCAACAAATTTCTGTACATTGATTTTGTATCCTGTGACTTCACTGAATTTGTTTACTGGTTCTAGCATTTTTTTGGTAGATTCTTTTGGGTTTTCTATATATAATATCATGTCATATGCAAATCGTAAAAGTTTTCCTTCTTCCTTACTGATATGGATGCCTTTTATTTCTTTTTGTTGTCTGACTGCTGTGGCTTTATGTACTTTTTGAATGAATAGTTGGATAACTGTACAATCCAAGGTTATCTTGGACACCTACTCATTGTGTCTGTTTTTTCTTTTTACCTGGGTGCATATTTTTTCCTTCAAATTTGGCATTCAAACATCTAACCTTCTTTATAGTAAAATTCCTGGTATGCTAGATTGTTTTTTCTTTGCCCTATCATTTACATAGTCTAGGAGACTAGAGCAGAAACAGTTAACTTCCTGGACATTCTGAGCTATTTGTGCTAGCTGTCTACAAAGAGCAGCCTTATTTCTTCTAGGTTTGCCTACAGTCCAAAGCTCTTGTCTCTTTATTTAAAGGATCATCAGTTGGGCCTTTCAGGACTGTAACACTGATTTTTAAAGAAATTTTTATCCTGTTAAATGGCTAAAGAAGCTTGCTTGGGCACTCAGCTCCTTCTTGTTTTCATTGTGTAGATTTCTCAGTATTTGGAAGGTTTGCTTTACAATTTGTGGTTTGAAGTTGTGGCTATTTCCTTGTTTTATTAAACATGGAGTGCTTTCCTTTCAATTTTTCACTAATTTATTATTCAACCTACCCATGTATGTCCCTCTCTTTTTGTCATTGTTAATATCATATTCTCACTTCTAGGAAACACTGTACCTTTTCAACATCCAGCTCAGACTTTTTTCCACAACCACATCTCATCCTGCTATCTCTAAGAGTTATTAACTTTAACTCAGGAACAAGAAAATCATCTGGTGCTTTTCTCCCCATAATTTGTGTATCACCATGTAATATTTCAGTGATTGTGCTCTGGGACCAGTTATACAAAAATAAATCCATGATTATAGTAATATCAAATGGGTAGCCTAATTGCTCAGATATGTAAGTTGAATTCCTTTATATTATTGATTTATAAGAAATAGGGTTTCCAGGTTATAACAGATTTAAACAATACATAATTTCATAGATTTCCTTTGTGACCAATGAATGTACTGTTACATGGCAGATCTGGTTAGATAAGCCATCTGTATCAACAGAAACTAGTTAACTAAGCCATTGGTATCAAACTTACAATCTTTGTTTTCTTAGGAACACTGTTTCTACCTAAGTGAACCAGTCAACAATGGGCTCAAGCTCTTATCCATAATAATGTGCTCTAATATTCAATCTATTTATGTTCCCCTCTACCTCAATAAGTATATTTCCTATAACAAAATACATATAATAAATTTTAAGTTATTTAAAAGCAATGTAAGTGTGATTGTTTTCCACCATGTATATATTTTTTTTTCTCGTATACTTGTTAGACCAGAGTATAAGTAAGATAATCAACAAAACAGAAAAGAAAGCATAAATATTTTGATCCTGGTCTTTTTTCTAAAATTGTGACAAATTTATGTTTTTTAACTTTCTTTTAGCCTACATTAGATACCACCTTAATAATATCTTTAAGTCAAAATCTAGAAGATTTTATTTAAGTTTAATCAAATCTACATTGGGGAAACAAGAGGAACCAATCTTGCCAAATTTTAACATGCTTTCCAAGTGTAGAAAGTAGTTTGGTGTAAGGTTACAATGATCCAAAGTTTCTGAAATCTTTGATGGCATTATCTATTGTTGGAAGTGGAATTTTCTTCCCTTTCCAGTAATTATCTGGACATTATGTCACTTTTGTATCCTGAATGTACAAACAGTTCTGCTATAGCACTTGTTTGGAAAAATGAAAATCTGTTTCAAAGCAATTGATATATTGGGAACTTACTTGAGTATAACACAGATTTTATGTTTCTTTATGTGTAATTTTGAGTGCAGGAAACAGGTAAACACAGAAAGCTGCACCTAACCTCAACAACCAGATGAGTAGGATTATACAAAACATACATGCACAGATATCAGTTTTTAAAAACTCTACCAGCTTCTTCAGTTCACTGCATGTGTTATGAGCCACACCAATACATCTAGTGTTACAACTTTTCATCCCATGTCAACTAACCTTCCTTCCACCACTTCACAGTAACACAAGCTGCAGCCCTTGTAACACCCCCTTCCACAAACCAACTTCAGGTTTTTGTCAGGGCAAAGTGCCACATTTAGTTTGGTATTTATGCACTTCTTAACCATTTAACATGTGTAAAACTGTGCTACCAGTTTTATAAAGTTCTTCTTCTTCTTTTTTAATATGTCATTGAGAAAAATTTTGAGTGCTGTGATTCTCACCCCATTTTTCACTTAATCCTTATAGGTATTTTGTAAATTAAACTTCCTTGTTTTGAGATAATTGTAGGTCCACATGTAGTTGTAAGGAATAATACTGACATAGCCAATGTATCCTTTGCCCAAATGTTTCCCCCAGTAACACCCTGCAAAACTATAGTACAATATCACAAGCAAGATATTGTTATTGACATAGTCAAGAAATAGAATTATTCCATCACCACAGGGATCCTCTCTGTTGTCATTTTTTTTTTTTTAGTTCCTCCCATATCACTCTTGGTTCCCCCTTCCCCATCTTTAACCCCTGGAAACTACTAATCTGTTCTTCATTTCTATAGTTTTGACACTGTGAGGATGTTATATAAATGGAATCTACACTGTATAACCTTCTAGGATTGGCATTTTTCACACAATATAATTTCCTGGAGAGCTATTAGAATTATTGCATGTATCAGTAGTTTTTTGTTTGTTTGTTTGTTTGTTTTTTATTGCTGGGAAGAATTCTGTGGTATGGCTATACCACAGTTCAACTATTCAGGGCTGAAGAGCATCTGGGTTGTTCCCAGTTTTGGGCTATGACAAATAAAACTGCCAAGACATCCATGTAAAAGTTTTTGTATGAACATAAGTCTTTATTTCTCTGGGATAAATGCCCAGGAGTGCAAATTCTGGACTGTTTAGAAGTTGTGTGCTTAGTGTAAGAAATTGTCAAAGTGTTTTCCAGAGTGGCTGTACTACTTTACGTTCCCAACAGCACTGGGCTTATTTATCATCTGTATACCCAGTTCAGTAAAACGTCTCTTCATGCTTTTTGCTTATTTTCTAATTGGATTAGCTTGTTTATTTTTTCATTGTTAAGATTTTAGAGTTCTTTGTATATTCTAGATACTAGTCCTTTGTCAGCTATGTGGATGGCCAAGTTCCCCCACCACCCATCTATAGCTTGCTTTTCCATGTTCTAAACAGAATCAAAAGTTTTTTACTTTGATGAGAACTAATCCATCAATTTTGCCTTTATGGCTCATGCTTTGGTGTCCAGGCCCTATGGTTTCTGTTAAACAATTCTGCATAGTGTGTGGTTTTTAGGCGTGCACATGTCACATTATAGCAGAACTGACTGTACTTAGGAGAAACAGAATAAAAAACTATTAGGGCAGCAAACTTATCATCTTAAAATAAGCTGTTGTTGGCTCAGGGAAATTCTAAAATCCCAATTAGATTCTGGGGTTCCATCTAAAACAATTTGGAAAATCTGACATTAAGTCTAGTTGTGCATTGTAATAAGTTTAGGAGATGTGGCAATTATCTGCTTAGTCTGACAATATTGATTAACTCAGGGGAATAGATCCCCACAAGTTTAAATGTGGAGACTCATTCTGTTCACAGCAGCACACAGTGTTTAGCCACTCGTCCCAATAATTAGTAGGAAAATATCTGTCAATGAGTTTAGTACTCTTGCTAAAAGATCTTTTTATCTCACTGATTTTCAATTAAGCAAGACCTCTATTACAACAAAAAGCTGAATGTTTTCCAGGCAGGCCCTCAGGAAAGACACCATTTTGGTTCTGAAAGCCATTATGAAAATTTGACCTTTTTACCTTTTCCTGACCAGGGCTTTTCCAGATGCAAATTTAATGGTTTAAATGCTGAATGCTATCAGCCTCATAAAGCATGAAACCTCCTCTCATCAAAGCAGCCATCATAATTTAACTGGCGAGGCTGCCACTGTGCAGTGGGCTCCAGCTGTGTGCCTGCCAGAGAAACCATCAAATCAGGCCTGCTCTTTCTTCAGCTTTCAGGGGTACTGAGAATTGACCTCGAGTTAGGTCTCTTCCATGTAGAGGAAGGGGAAGGAGGAAAATAAATTATTACATAAAACAAAGACTATATTATTTGGTACATATGTTATGGTTTACCCCATTTCATCCTCTGAACAAGGGATTGTCTGCCTTCAACTTTTCCAGGGCTCTTAAAATCCCTCTTTATAGTCTGTGCAGTCAACTTAATGAGGACCATTTGAAAAGCAAAAGCGAAATGATGTCATTTGGTCTCTCTCTCTCTCTCCTCCTTTTTCCTCTCTAACTACAGGATTTGATCCACCCTGAGTGGGACATAATATGCACACAGTCTCAGAATTATTAAGATGAAAGCTCTGACTTGCTTCAGAGAACCAAACTAATTCCTGCCTCTTCACCATTCAAGACTAGCCTTCTGGATTCACCCGGAATTTATTGAGCACCAGTGTGCCAGGCATTATGCTAGACATTTTCATTTCACATGCACTCATTCTACCCTCACAACAATCTGCAATGCTAACTTACACAGCTCTGGAAGATTAGTTTTAGATTTGCCTCATTATATTACACCCAGAGGGGTGCTGGAGCCAGGCTGTGCTGGCTTGTAAGAACTGATTGTTAAATTTTCAGGACTTTTTGGGCACTTATTCAATACAGCCATTATTAAAAGTTACATTAAATAAACTTACAAATACATACATTATATTTAAAGCAAAGATAAATACTCAAAATTCATCACTTCCTAATTATTTTACTATGTTTCACTAGTATCCCTTCCCTTGAGGTCCTTTATAGCTATTATATCTGTGTGGTGAAAATACTATCTAATAGTGTGCTGCTGAGCATCAATTCCCAATTCCACTTACTGTGATGATGGTAGCTTAAAATCAGCATGGATGGGAGTATTTATATTAATGAAACCAACAAATGCTACAAATCATAGGTTTTGCCTTCCAGAGAGCTGGTTGCTGATAATTTACCAGCACACCAGTGACTACAATTTTCCATGGCTCATATGTTGTGCTATGAATAATACTTTATTGACTGCAAGTTTTGTGGATAACTGCAAACCAAAATAAATTAACCACATGACAAAAAGCCTCTCTGTGTTTTGAGCTCTGGTAGAAATCAGAAACATATTTAAGTTAAAAGTTACATGAAATTTTTTGTTGTTATAGAAGAAATGTTCTCAACTTAGGAACTGGATTCATGTGCGTCACACAAATCTACACCTGTCTGAACACAGTGCATAGGGCCTCAAAGACAATGTTTGTATGAGAAAATGAAGAACTCCATGTGAACTAATATATCCTAAGGAGAGAAAAATATGATTCATGCAAGTATGGACCAAGGGCAATTGTGTGAGCACAACTGGAATGTACACTGGCCTCTAGCTCTTTCCTCCACCTGAGGTTGTGCCAGAGTTCTGTGCAGTGATGCCTCTGAAAGACAGAAGGCAACATCAGAAGCAAACATGCCATTTCACTAAGATCATTATATGATATTGGCAGCATGAGGCAGACCAGCTTTGTGACCACGTAATAGTGTAGCATGAGCTAGGATTGAGAATTCTTCTTCACTTCAGCAAGACGCTAAACCAGGATTTAGGAAACCCAACACAAGATGCAAAGCAGGAAAGGTCACATAGCCTGTCTAGTGTGTCTAGTCTACATCTGGAGTTGATTAGAAGTCCCAGAGGACCCAATGCATTATGGGGCATCAGATGGGGTCTGAGCAGTTCAACATTGCTATAAGAGACTGATGGGAGAATACAAAAAGTTGTGAAATGAAGGGTACTTAGGAGGTACCAGAACAGCATACCCAAGTGTGTGAGGAGAAAATGGAAGACTCCACTAGTGGCCAGGAGTATTGTTTACATGACCACATATGGAAACAAGCTCAAGGGACTTCTTGAAATAACTGGGAGAAATTTAAGAGGACTAAAGCCTCACTTTCTTTTTTTTTTTTTTTAATAACAACCGAGTCAGGAAATACTACCCTATCACTTCCATTCAGATCTAGTTTTCCTCAGGTTGGACTGGCTGCAATGGGATCAAAGTGCTTTCTCATCAGTAGGTCCAATGGCTTATCCATGTTCTAAGACAGGAAAGCATAAAACCAGAATTAACATAGGGGCGCCTGGGTGGCTCAGTCGGTTAAGCGTCTGCCTTCGGCTCAGGTCATGATCCCAGGGTCCTGGGATCGAGCCCCATATCGGGCTCCCTGCTCCGCGGGAAGCCTGCTTCTCCCTCTCCCACTCCCCCTGCTTGTGTTCCCTCTCTCGCTGTGTCTCTCTCTCTCAAATAAATAAATAAAATCTTTAAAAAAAAAAAAAACCAGAATTAACATAAATTTTAAGCGGCTATTCTGTTTTATTCAACGAAGACTAGATAGAAGTAAAATCAATATGTATTTAGATAGTTTTTCCAGTGAGAAGAATCTGGTTCATTCTCTTTTGTCATTTTCATCATAAAGCATCTCTGTTGATGAGTTAATAAAACAAAGTATAACAAAATAAAGGTCCTCCGGTTTTGAGGAAATGTTATCAAAACACTTGGTCCTGGCTCTGCCACTCTCTCACTGAATGACCTTTTCCAAGTCATAAAACCTCTGTGTCCCTCTGCTCACCATTAGCAATCGGGGGATTCTAATATCCTAGGATTCTAAGTGGGCCAATCCAAAAGAAACCATACCCACAAAGAAATGTGTTTCCAATTATTCAAGTGGCCAAACAGTCAATCACCAGATAATCTTCTTTGGTAGAAATCTTCATAGCAATCTTTGAAAAACATCTGGCCTAGAGGACAGTGTTAATGACTCTTTTATGGTTTAATGTACCAGGCCTCCTTTTCCATTCACATTACTGACACACTGCAGGGAAGAGTACTGCCACAAAAACCTCCCCAGTGACTCTCTGATGCATTTCCATACAGACATTTCACACCTTTCAGACTGTATATTTCATGTGTGTATGCGAGATAGACATCTATCTCACAGCTCAGGTCTGAACTCTTTAAGTGCACTTTCCCCACTTCATGATTTAGAATAAATCAGGCATGGACTGAGCGTTATTTGCATCTTTTCAAGATCCTGTGTCCACTAAGCTTGTTGAAGAATAAATAGTGTCTAGGTATGCTTAATTACTTATTATTACTATATTTTAAAAGATTTTATTTATTTGACAGAGAGAGACACAGCAAGAGAGGGAACACAAGCAGGGGGAGTGGGAGAGGGAGAAGCAGGCTTCCCGCAGAGCAGAGAGCCCGATGCGGGGCTCGATCCCAGGACCCTGGGATCATGACCTGAGCCGAAGGCAGATGCTTAATGACTGAGCCACCCAGGTGCCCCTACTTATTATTTTTAATATAAAAGAGAGAACTTACCGTAGAAGTAATTTTTGGATTAGTTAATATTCAGCTGCTGAACCAAGATGAGAAAAGCTCTCAGGAAGCTACTGTTGGTAATAAAGGCATTTTTCACACGTTACTACAAAGTAAAACAAATAAGGGGCCTGGTGCTTTTCAAACAGAGAAAAGCAACGTTTGTAACAAAAGCAAAAAATCGAAGGTAAGTAGCTGGATGGTTCCCCTCCCAACACTAGGATACTGGGTGTGGCTCATGGGTTGAGCAACCACTAGTTTTATCAAAAAGAATGCCATAACAGTATGGAGGTTCCTCAAAAAGTTGAAAATAGAGCTACCTTACGACCCAGCAATTGCACGACTGGGTATTTACCCCAAAGATACAAATGTAGTGATCTGAAGAGGCACGTGCACCACAATGTTTACAGCAGCAATGTCCACAATAGCCAAACTATGGAAAGAACCTAGATGTCCATCAACAGATGAATGGATAAAGAAAATATATATATATACATACACACACAATGGAATATTATGCAGCCATCAAAAAAATGAAATCTTGTCATTTGCAACATGTGGATGGAACTAGAGGGGATTATGCTAAGCGAAATAAGTCAATCAGAGAAAGATAATTATCCTATGATCTCAGTGATAAGTGGAATTTGGAAACAAGACAGAGGACCATAGGGGAAGGGAGGGAAAAATGAAACAAGATGAAACCAGAGAGGGAGACAAACCATAAGAGACTCTTAATCTCAGGAAACAAACTGAGGGTTGCTGGAGTGGTGGGGGGTGGGAGGGATGGGGTGGCTGGGTGATGGACACTGGGGAGGGTATGTGCTATGGTGAGTGCTGTGAATTGTGTAAGACTGATGAATCACAGACCTGTACCTCTGAAACAAATAACACATTATATGTTAATAAAAAAAAAAGAATGCCATTATTGTATATAGAAATTCTTTACTGATAGCTAAATAAGAGAAAGAGATCGTAGTAGAGTGCAGGAAAAAAGAGCATATGTATCTTGAGAAAAGCAACGATTCGTGGTTCTTACTTTGGTTCGAGATCGGCTACACACCTAACTCAGCTCTACCAAAAGACATGCTGCTTTGGGCATAGCTGCTTAGTACTGTGCTGCCCGTGGTCTTTCTATTTAGGCCCAGGTGACATTCACATTCAGTCATGTGTGCTGAGAGAAAATCAAGCTGTATGGCCCTTGATGGAAATTAGAGAGGTAAGGGGAACACTGTTCCCTGGGTCTCAGAGTTCTGATTGTCAGTCATCAAAATTCATGTCGAGTGGTAGAAGTCCAGGAGTCCAGGAACCTCAGTTCTAGACATGTGTCTGCTACTATTGGGGTGTAGCTTTTTTGGCATGCCACCTAACGACTCAGAGTTGGATTAAATAATAATCATGATCCCTTCAACTTCTACATTTTAGAATTCTTGCAAGAAACCGTGAATATCTTTTGTAGATAAATCATTTTTAAGTCTCTCACTGAATGAGTGTCAATACTTAGACATTTTGGAATGCATATGTTCTGAGGGCAGCTGAAATCAGGGTGATTACCCCAGACTCCATATTAGGAATATGTGAATTGTTAAAATAAGTGACTGATGGGCAATGAATCCAGGGCCCATTTTGTTAGAGAGAAGGAAAAAAGTACAGCTCCACAGAACTCTTGGAATAATCCTGATTCCTTAATCTCCTTGTCCCGGTGTTGATTTGAAAAGATAACCAGAATGCAGAACACAGAATATCAATATGTTATGGGGAGGGGAGAAAATAGAGGTGAAGAATGGGTATTTATGTTGGGTCAAATTGCAGTGCTCTACAAATGATTTAGACCTATTCTGTCTAATAATGTGGGCACTAGCCATGTGACTATTGAGCATTTGAAATGAAGCCAGTATAAATTGAAATGAGCTTTAAGTGTGAACTGTACACTGATGCTTGAACACTTACTATTAAAAAAAGGATCAATGTAAAATATCCAGATGATTTTTATATTAATTACATGTTGAAATGATTATATTTTGGATAAAATATATTAATTCTACTTCTTTCTTTTTCCTTTTTAAAATGTGCCTATTAGAAAATTTAAGATTGCATATGTGGTTCACATTGTATTTCTGCTGGACATTGTTGGTTCAGACATTTTGCTGACCTTTTATGAACCCTGAAAGATTTATGTTCCTCACTGCATAGCCAAGAACCCAAGACTAAGATTGTAGGGTAGAGCTGGAAGTAGAGGAAAGAGGGAGGCAGAATGGATGGAAAAAAATTAGCATTGTGCCCAGAGCTACAGGTTTGTCATTTTTTGTTGTTCCCCAAACATCTCCTCTCTCTTACTAGGTTTACTTTTTTTTTTTTTTTTTGAACTAAAGATACTTTGATTTATAGACATGAGTATGTCTTCATCTCCTCCTCTTCTATATTTCCAGAGCAGGGAAACTAGCAAATCATGGAAGACCCACAGGGACCACCAGCACAAAGTGAGCTTCCAAAACTGACATGACCTGATGACCATAGCAGACACTGGGAGTTACCTAACAATGTCCATACCCCCTTTCAACAGTACCCATTTTGGTCGGGTATTTAACCTACTGGATTATTTACTTTTTATTATTCATTTGTCTAAGATATCTATTCACAGAAGAGAAAATCTGAATGATTAATAAGTGTATGACAAGATGCTTAATACCAGAAATAGTAAGAGATATTTGAATTAAACAAAAAATGAGATGCATTTCAAATTCATCACATTAAAATTATTTAAGTCTGATAGCAGTAAATGTGAGCAAGGATGTAGAGCCATAGATAATGTCATAAACTGCTGGTGGGAGCATGCACTGGTACAACGTGGTAGGATAATTTAACAATATATAGTGTAGTGGACACTGTGAATATACTTCAACCTAGCAATTGCTCTTCTATTTATGCTGGACATACGGAGAAGGATGTTCATACGGCAGTATTTGCAATAGTCTAATCAATATAAAATGTGGTATATTATATAATGCAACTTGATATAGCAATTAAAATAATGAACTGGAGTCTCATGTGTTAATATTTATTAATCACTTCAATATAGTAGTGATTGAAGAGAACAGTTGGAGACTGACACTTGGATGCAATATCATTTATGTAAAGTCTGAAGATATACAAAACAATGTATTATTTACTGATACATGTCTAGTATGTATCTGATAATATATGATAAAACAAATTCAGAATAATTCTTACCTCTAGAGAGAGGGATCAGGGAAAAATACACAGAACCTTCAATTTATATGTAGTTTTACTTCCTTTAAAGTGGGGAGCAAATGTGATAAAATGGGCTAAGTAGAGACAAGCTATTCCTAACCTCTGTTTGGCTAAATCAAAAGTAATCACCAATTTCTCAGTCATGCATTCATGCAATCATGCATTCCTTTATTCATGTAACAAGTAAATCATGTTTGAGTACCTACTCTGTGCTGAGTGCTGGGGATGTAAAGAAGGAGAAGAGCACTGGTGAGGGATTAAGAGCAGCAGTGGGGGCATAAAGCACAGGCAGTTGGTCCTGCGTGGTGCAGTGGGTGGGGAGGAGTTCAGGGAAGCCCTCCTAAAGAATCAGTCCCCAGAGCTGAGCTTCAGTAATAAGAAAGAGTTAGGGAAGAAAGGGAATAGAAGCAGTGAGCCTGGGCACTTGGGGAAAAGAAATCCCAGCATGAGCAGAGACCCAGAGATAACAGCAGCACTGTTTCTGGGCAGAGACTCCATCCAGTTTGGTATTGCTTCGACAGGAGAGATCAGACTGGAAATGGAGGGAGGTGAGCAATGAGGCTGTAAGTGGGAGAACTGCAGTGGCTGATGGGCCACGTAAAGATTCTGTTCTTCATTCAGGTCAGTGACGTGTTTCATCAGGGAGGGTGCACAATCAGACTGTCCTCTCCGTGACAGAACAGAATGGACTGGAAAGGGAGGGCAAGCCAAGGCAACCAAGCAAGCTTAGAAGTCATCAGTTTTGGATGACAACCTGAACTGCAGCGCTGGCACTGTAGGGGGATAAAAGGGCATATGGGCTCAGCGAATAGTTTAGATGAATTACTATTTGGAGATGAATGGATGTTAGCAGATGATGACAAAGTGAGAGGAGTCAGGATGACTCCTAAGTTTCTCAAAATCAGTCTCTGTCTTTGCAGAGATAGCACTTAAGGAACCCAAATGTAATCATGTATGGAACTAATCTGGCCTCAGAATCAAGTGCAGCAGTCTCTTTACCATACCCCTACCCTTACACAAAGGTGATGCATTATGAAGGGCCATCAATATCCCTGGAATCTGTTACTTATGCCTCAATCCCTTTTTAAAACATGAAGGTAAATGTAAAACCATACAGTCATGCTAAGCCTTCCTTACTACAGACCAGTGATGGGCTTTATCGGATTTTCTGAATATATCTGATGTCGTGGAAGGGGAAAGAAACCCAAGACATGGGGTGAATGAAGACCATTAAATATAAATGGCAGAGAAGTTTAGCTCAAAGTGTCCTTAGCAAACTCTACTTGACAGTCTTCCCAGTTCTCTTCGGGAAAATGAAAGAGTGACAAATAATTTTAGAAGGGACATGATAAAATCCTCATACTAAGATATTACATAAATCAGATATATGCATTTCCAACATGCATGTTTATTTGCTTGATTGGTTCCTTACAAAAAAAGGAAGGGGGAAATATTAAACTTGGAAAATATTTAAATGCAATATCCAAAATCAAATGTGAACACTTGGCGACTGCTCTCCTTTGGAGATTTTTCAGTTTATTTATCTAAGATTTGAATGTAAGGTTTCATCAGTCGCTGAGTTGTGACTTGTTAAAGGCTTTTACCTTTAGAATCTATGCTCCATAAAACCCTCCAACCACTCTCTACCAGAGACATAATATTATACAGAGCAGCCTTGTGTTGATTTTTTTCCAACCATCATACACTTTGGGCCAAGAACCACACACTAGGAAAAGCAAACCTCCCCAGTGCATCACCCGACTATTATTTTTTAATGTTCCACATTATATGAAAGAGAAAAATGTCTTCATTGTGACTGAATGCATATAGGAACAAAATACGAAGCCTTCTGAAAGGACAAACTTTAAGTGAATTCTAGCAGGACTAGGAGGAGCCTTAAAGAAGAGACTGAAGCCAGCCCCCCCAGCTCTCCTTAGCCTTTGATTTCTCTTTCCTGTTCCTTCACAGTAAGAGCGATGACTATGGCCTCTTCTGGCTTGAGAATTGAAATTGGAACTGTTTTGTCTACAGTGGAGGGAACTGTGGATATGTGGACCCATCTGTTAGAGAGAAAATGCTCTTTAAAATGTGAAGGTTTTATAAGCTAAAATGATAAGGAGACCCCAATCAAAAGCAACTGATGAATCTCCAAGAGTCAAAAGAGCAAGAAGTGCTTGAGTAGTGGGTGTTTACAGTTGCTCCCCTAAGAACTATCAGTTTGCACATCTGGGATAAAACTTGGACCAAACCATGCACAGTACGTGTCTACAGCATTCAAACCACCCAAGGCACTTTTCACTGCCCAGCATATTCTGCCACCCAATAAAATTAAGCACTTGGAAGTTATATATTTGTTTTGCCACCTCTCAGTTTACCTACTCCTGATTTGTGATAACCCACTAAAATAACGGGGATAATGATGAAACGTTCGGAGAACTGAAGTTTTCCCTCCTGTCTCTGGGTAATTTTTCATGAGCCTCTGTGTTTCAGTATCTTTGTGTTTCTTAAATCCATTACAATTAAGCTGCATCTCACCATGGCACCTGGGCCAACACTAGCATTGGGTTTGCTTCTCCCCACTTCTGTCTGGGAGCAGGGACCAATGGCAGAGGGTAGTTTGTCCACCAGGGACCTGGTGGAGCTCTTGACTGGCACACTGCTGCTCTGGGCTTCCTGCATATGGCATCGTCCAAATGCCTGGACAAAGGCCCCCGGACACAGGGTCAGAAATCTCTGTGCAGAGAAAGCAGTCAGTGGAGAAATGAGACTGGCCTAGAGCCTCATATCTCTTAGCAAACAAACACACAAGAAATAGGAACTTACAAATTCCTCTCCATCCTCCTTATCTGTGCTACCTCATCTGCAGAGACAATGTTTTAGTTCCATACTTAAAAGGTTAGACATGGGTGTGAGAAAAGGCAGAAGCAAGATGAGTATTATACTTATAAGGAAAATAAGTCTTTGCTTCATCCTGCAATTAGGAGACCCTGAGCAACTATCTCAGGCGTAGACAATACAGTGAATGGCTCAGGGACCACCACGCACGGTCATGGCACAATGTGTCACCGACTTGTCAAGTGCCCCTGACTTTCCCTGGGCATCTATACAACCCTCGGGGCTCCACGTCAGCCTGCTGCAAGGTCAGAATTCATATTTACACACTGTATCACTGGAGCAGGCCAGAAATAGGTGTTCTGCACCTGACTCTTCCTTGTTGGTGCCTCCCTGGCAAATGTCACTCATTTTCTCATCTCTCTCAGGTCCCTGCTGTCTAACCAAGTGGACAAGCTGATCAGCCCCTTAGTTCAGAGCTGACAATAGCTTAAAATGTTAATCTTGTTCAGACACTGGAACTGGAAAACCTGTCTTCATTACCCTTCTCAAAGAAAGGGACCCCTGGTGGATGTTGAGAGTGGGGGTGGGGGGAGGGGGCAGGACATCAGCATAAGACTGGTTCTGATAGGTGTATCTAGAGTGTCCTAAACTAGCTGAATCAAGAGAGGTCAGAGTTCATTTGAAGCAAGAGTTAGAATGAGGGAATAGACCATTAATCTGTCACCTTCACGGAATGATCTCTCTTCCTTACAGTTTGTGTCATCCAGCTATTCCACTCATCTTGTGGCTGTCATCTACACAGTTCCCAGGTTCACATCCCCAGTCATGGAATAGACTGTCCCCAGGTCATTCTCTTCTCCACTGCAAGTCCTGCTGTCATCCTGGACAGCTTCCACAATCATATATGGAATCCATGAACCCATCCACAGAGCTTCTCACTTTCACAAACCAACAATCTTCACCTCTGCTCCACCCCAGCTTCCCGTTCTTACGAACACCTCCCAGCCTCCCTCATCACTCAGGATTCCTCCATCTAGAAATACATGAGCACACCTGAGGCCCCAGCAATCTCACCCACCTGATTCCCATGCAACTGCTCTTCCATCTGAGGCCTTCAAAACCTCCTCCTCTCCCTTCTCCTTGACCACACCCTCCTCACAGCTTTGTCTCCTTCTCTACTCTCAGAGACCTTCTAACATCACTTCAACCAGAATTCTCGGGGTCCTTCTGCCACCCTGCCCTCCGTTTGGGCTCAATCTCATTATTGACCTTTTCATTTCTATACACAGAATGCTAAGTATTATTGTATAAATACACACACACACACACACTCACAAACACATGCGTGTACAGACTGAGTCCATGAGAAATGTATCATCTGAATTAACTTGAGTCCAGTCCCTGACCATCATCTCTTGGCCACCTGTGTTCTTTGTTCCATTTCTTCTCAGCTTTCTCAACACCAGGACTTCACCCTCTCCTATCATTTTGTCCTTTCCCTCTTCACTGTTTTCTTCTCCAGAGCCTGTAAGCAGACTCTCCACTACATTATAGATTTTTAAAATGCTCTCCCTACTCTATGTCAACTTCTAGTTATTTCCCTCCTCTCTGTCCTACCTTTTATATAAGGCAAGCTCCTCAAAAGAATAATCTAATAGACCAACTTACTCACCAGCCGCCTTCAAGCCGCTGCCGTCTGGCTTGTCCACATGACACCACTGAAAGAGTTCTGAAAAAAAGAAATAAAACTTTCAAATTTCACCTTGCAGCATTTGATAACATCAATTTTTCCTTCTTCTTAGACTCTCTTGTCCACTAATGTCTCTGGCCTCCTTCTCCCAGTGTTCTTTACCAGGTCCTCTTTTGCTGTCCAATAGTTAAATAATGCTATTTCTAAGGAAATAGCAAGGATCCAAATCCATCACTTCTTAGCTGTCTGACCTTGAAAGGGTTTCCTAAACCACCCCAAGCTTTGATTTGCTCAGCTGCAAAATGAGAATAATAATAGCACCCACCTCCAAGGGTTATTGTGAAGGTTAAGTGAATTCACACATGGAATGTGCTTACAATAGTTTCTGGCAAATAGCAAACACTCAATAAATATTAACTGTGGTTGTTGTTGTTGTTATTATTATTGGCACTCTTCCCACCCCATAGCTCATATAGGAAGGTCTCACTTCCATTGCTCCTACAAATATTTGTATCTGACGATTCCTCTCAAGCTCGTTATGTTAAATACTAAACTTGTTTCATTTCCTCCTAAAAATTTTCTCCTCCTCTACTAGTGGGAATCTCAATGAATCACACCATTATCATTTATTCATTCTTTTAACAAATATTTATTAGGTGTCTGCTTCATACCAGGCACTATTCTCTTCCCTGGGGATAGAGATGGAAGTGAAGTCCCTGCCCTCAGAGGTAATATATGAGTGAACACACAAATGTTCTCTCACAGAGTAAGGAGGTCTATGAAGAAAATACAGCAAGATAAGGGACAGAAAGTAACTTGGCAAAGGTGAAGACATTTTTTTTAGAAAGGATGGCCAAGGGTGTCCTCCTAGAAGAAATGACATTTGATTGGAGAGGTGCCCAAGCCAGGACGTCAATGGGTAAGTAAGTTCTGACATTCTCATCTTCTAAACTCTCAGGTCAGCTCTCCACTTTCTTTCCCTTTTGCTGATGTTTCAGGCCTCCATTTCTCTCATGTCAGTTATTTCCAGGATTCCAAGATTCTAGAATGTCAGGGTTTGTACAATGAAACCATGATTCTTTCCTTAGGTGATATATATTAGCATGTTCAAAGTGTGTTTCATGGAAAATTCCCCTGGGATCTGTAGTCAGATAACTTTGAGAAACACTGGGTTAAAGTTATTTAGATTTCTTTACAGCAGGACTCATCAGAGCATTTAATAAGCTAAGACACATTATGAATTTCTGAGATGGGATAATAGTGACATAATAGAAATCACTATTTCCAAAATGTATCAGACCACAGAACGCTTTTTTTTAGTTTAATATTTTTTTTATCATGTTACGTTAATCACCATACATTACATCATTAGTTTTGAACCCTTTTTTAAGGTGCATCTCATAGAACTAGTGGTCCATAGGACAAACTTTGGAAAATGCTTACCTAAATGTATATTAAGCATCTACTCTACTAATGTAGACCAGCCTTTAAGAAAAATCCATATCATTCTCCTATTAAACTCTTATTACCTTATCAATATTTTTGCTGAAAATGCACAACCTAGTTAATTTGATTTCTTCCTGATGACTATAAATCCATATCCCAGAGTGCTGACAATAGCAGGTTCCCCATATCTGTCTCTTATCAAACATGGCCTTTAAAGGTGCTAACCCTTTTCTAATCCAGTTCTCTCTGGAAATAATCACATCATTAGAGAGTTAACAATGCTGTCTATTCTTAATAGATACACTTCTCAGAAACAATTTGTGAAAAATTTCAGTCAAATCCTCAGAATTTAAATAGTTAAGATACTGATAATAGCTAATATCTATTGGACATTTTATTACTTTATCAAATTATCATAGCAACCCTAAAAAATACAGTATTATTGCTCCCATTTTATAGGTCAGCAAACTGAGAGAGGCTAAGTAACACACGAGTAGGAAGTGACAGAGCTGGGGTTTGAATCTGGTTCCAGAGACTGTGCCCTTTGCACTGTACTGTCTTGTGAAGGGAAAGCTAATGAGAATTGTAGGAATACATCTAAATGCAGACAGCTATTGGCACAGTCTGTTTCCTGAATCTCTGCCATGTAGGTGTTGATTGAGGCCAATGAACAGTCTCTGATATACTGGTACTAAGGGTTTTCTCATGCCCCAGGAAGAAGCTGAGCAAAGCTTATTAACACAATGTTGGGAGGCCTAGTTCAACTGCATGTTCTCATCCAACACTCTCAACTGCCTCGTCCCATGTTTAGAGTTTGGCTGGACTCAGAGCACACTGAGCCAAGCTTTCTTCTCTTTAATTGCTAAACCCATGTTTATTTGAAAGCAGACTTAATCCATGTATTTCTGATTACCCATCAGAACTCATCAAAATGAGGTCCTGAAAAAAGCCTGTTTGATGTTCAAAAAATAATCAGAAGGCATTGCTCTTGTGAACAGGAAGCTGCACTTGGCCAAAAGTGAACTGCCCTAAATTCTGAAAGACCAGTTTGGTCTGATGTTTTATGAGATATTTAAACCTCTTCATTGTAGACTTGGCCTAAACTTCATCCCTCTCTCTTTTTTCTTACCCACAATCCATGCTTTTAGTTATTTAGCGTGTGATGGTGATTTCTGTCATCAGGGATGAGAACACCGCTAAAAATATACTGTGTAACTAGTAGCAATAAAAACATGTTATTTCCTTCATATGCCAATCCATGGTTTCCACTTTCATGGTAGATAATTGTTCTTTGAAGTCGCTTTTACTTCTCTTGCTTAATATTATTTTTTCATCCTGGTTAAAACTATCAACTAGTTAATCAACAAATAGAATATAATAAAGTATTAGACTTGTAGAATATTTTTAGAAGTAAAGAAAAACCCACTAACTTCAATTAAGGTTTCAACTCACATACACATATACATTACACATGTATGTTTACTTCTGGACCTCAGTATTTTTTTCCATATTAAAAAATTAACATGATCTCACTCTTTGAGATCCAACTTTAAAATTCTCTGATTCAGTCAAAAATTTTACAAGATATTACTATAAAGTGATGAGATATAAACCACATCTGAAAACTGCTCTCATATAAAACACTGCAAAAATCTTCTATAGATACCATGTACAGAATGGATTCAACACATTTACATGATAGGTTTGGGAATAAGAAGTTTTGTGTAAATCTCTTACAAGGTTTACAGCATCCAAATACATCGTGTAAATTTCTGTTTATTCTTTCTTCATTAAGAAATTTACATCAAATGCTCTTGAGTACAGTAATTGCATTTGTTCCTTTAGCCAGTAGGACCTGTTTGGTGGTTTAATTTAATTTAAGGAACATGAGAGTAGAGAGAAGATAGTGCAGGTGTATTCATTTACTTCCTTCACAGAATAAATGTTTCTTTTAGTTCAGTCATCTGTTCCATGGCATGGGAAGGAACTTAATTCTCTCTCACATCTGGATATCTTTATCCTGATGAAAACTGCAATTAACGTCCTAACCCAAACTCCCAGTTTCACAGAGACCCAGTGTGCCTATGTGCTTCCTGGTGGTGCCCATCGCTTTGCAGTCCCTGGTGAAGGAGGAGGCCAGAGCTCAGAGGAGGCCAGAGCTCAGAGGCCAGAGCTCAGGAAAAGAATTCACCCAGTGGATGTTCTCATTCAGTGATACCCTTCGTGCCCTGGTGCCTCACTTGTCCCTAAGTCATGAGGACACAGGTCTGGTGCAGCAAGGATGATAAGACTTAGGCAGGACTTTTCTTGTCCAGGCCTCCTTTATCATCAGGGAAACGTGGTTCCCAAGTCTTACGGAATACTTATGGGAGCATAAGGTGAAGTCGGGGAGGTGAGCGGGGCTCACAAGTGCCCAGACAGAAGCACCTGGGGAATGGGAATGGAAAGGACAAGCAGGGCCAATCCAAATGTCTGCAATCAAAACCAAAAGCCCCTACGCGTTGAGCTGTGGTCCCCATTGACATATAGCAGGGCTCTGACTGAGACAAAAAAACAAGGCACGTGCAACCCTCTCCAGGCCTTTTTTTTTTTTTTTTTTTGGTCAAACAGTAGGCAAAAAACTACCCAATAAGGTCATTAGTTTTCTTTTACTTTTTAAACATAGCTTTTTTTGTTTCAGTTATGAAAGTAGCATGCTTGTTATAGAAAAGCCTGTACATACAGAAAGATGTAAAGAATGAATTAAAAATAAATCCTAATCCCACCAAAAGGCAGAGACAAACTTTATAATGTTTTGGAGTATTTTTCTCCACCATTTCTTCTCTGTGCATTTATTTCACCAAATTGGGATTATGCTCTATACAGAGTTTGGGAACCTGCTTTTTCACTTATGGTAATACGAGCATTTCCCCCAGATCATTAAATGGTCTTCAAAACACGATTTGGGATGGCAGCATAGTCATTTTCTCTAACGGAACAATGTTGAGATGTTTTTGGCTAGACAAGATCATAGCCCTTTTCTAATAAGCACAAATAGTTCTTAGATTTTGTTTTATGTATCACACTTCCCATTTTCCATCAGGATTTTTCATGGGTTGGGGTGTTAGTCCAAGGACTGATTCAGCTGGTTCCTGAAGGACTAAGAGAAGCAGATGTATAGGCTTTTGGAGATTATAGATCTGGGCTCACCAAATGTGGAATCCACTCGCAAGTCATTGTCTCTGAAGGTAAGAAGTAGTAAATGCTGGGGCGCCTGAGTGGCTCAGTCGTTAGGCATCTGCCTTCGGCTCAGGTCATGATCCCAGGGTCCTGGGATGGAGCCCTGCATCAGGCTCCCTGCTCGGCGGGAATCCTGCTTCTCCCTCTCCCACTCCCCCTGCTTGTGTTCCCTCTCTCACTGTGTCTCTCTCTGTCAAATAAATAAAATCTTTAAAAAAAAAAAAAAAGTAGTAAATGCTATACCTTGCCATTTCTCCTTCCCTAACATGTTTCTGAATTGTGCTTTCTTTCAGGTTGTTGGTAATAATGGCATGTAATGACAAATAGAAACAATAAATAAGAGAACAATCAGAGAATTTATAAGAACTGAACACTGCTATGTAGAAATGACGACAGACTTCGATTACACTGATTAATAAATATGCACCATATGAAGATTAAACAGAATTTCTGTACCAGAAAGATGAAAGAGACAAGAGGAAGAATGTAAGATAAGACATTATGGGGAGATGAAGAGAAGAGAAAAAAATAATAAGGATCATATTGGCCAAATTAAACTCAATGTATGTAATCATGAATGGGAAAACTATATATTAAAAAAAAAAAATCCAGGGCGCCTGGGTGGCTCAGTCGTTGGGCGTCTGCCTCCGGCTCAGGTCATGATCCCAGGGTTCTGGGATCGAGCCCCGCATCGGGCTCTCTGCTCTGCGGGAAGCCTGCTTCTCCCTCTCCCACTCCCCCTGCTTGTGTTCCCTCTCTCGCTGTGTCTCTCTCTGTCAAATAAATAAATAAAATCTTTAAAAAAAAAAAATCCAGGGCAGAAACACATTGACAACAATACAATAATAGTGGTGGACTTTAACACCCCCCTCACTGAAATGGACAGATCATCTAAGCAAAAGATCAACAAGGAAATAAAGACTTTAAATGACACACCGGACCAAATGGACTTCACAGATATATTCAGAACATCCCATCCCAAAGCAACAGAATACACATTCTTCTCTAGTGCCCATGGAACATTCTCCAGAATAGATCACATCCTAGGTCACAAATCAGGTCTCAACCAGTACCAAAAGGTTGGGATCATTCCCTGCCTATTTTCAGACCACAATTCTTTGAAACTAGAACTCAATCACAAGAGGAAAGTTGGAAAGAACTCAAATACATGGAGGCTAAAGAGCATCCTACTAAAGAATGAATGGGTCAACCAAGAAATTAAAGAAGAATTAAAAAAATTCATGGAAACCAATGAAAGTGACAACACAACTGTTCAAAATCTTTGGGATGCAACAAAGGCAGTCCTAAGAGGAAAGTATATAGCAATACAAGTCTTTCTCAAGAAACGAGAAAGGTCTCAAATACACAGCCGAACCCTACACCTAAAGGAGCTAGAGATAAAACAGCAAATAAAGCCTAAACCCAGCAGGAGAAGATAAATAATAAAGATCAGAGCAGAAATCAATGAAATAGAAACCAAAAGAACAGGAGAACAGATCAACAAAACTGGGAGCTGGTTCTTTGAAAGAACTAACAAGATTTATAAACCCCTGGCCAGACTTACCAAAAACAGAAGAGAAATGACCCAAATCAACAAAATCATGAATGAAAGAGGAGAGATCACAACCAACACCAAAGAAATACAAACAATTATAAGAACATATTATGAGCAACTCTATGCCAGCAAATTAGATAACCTGGAAGAAATGGATGCATTCCTAGAGATGTATAAACTACCAAAACTGAACCAGGAAGAAATAGAAAACCTGAACAGACCTATAACCACTAAGGAAATTGAAGCAGCAATCAAAAATCTCCCAACAAACAAGAGCCCAGGGCCAGATGGCTTCCCAGGGGAACTCTACCAAACATTTGAAGAAGAATTAATACCTATTCTTCTGAAACTGTTCCAAAAAATAGAAATGGAAGGAAAACTTCCAAACTCGTTTTATGAGGCCACCATTACCTTGATCCCCAAACCAGACAAAGACCCCATCAAAAAGGAGAATAACAGACCAATATCCTTGATGAACATGGATGCAAAAATTCTCACCAAAATACTAGCCAATAGGATCCAACAGTACATTAAAAGGATTATTCACCACGACCAAGTGGGATTTATCCCTGGGCTGCAAGGTTGGTTCAACATCCGCAAATCAATCAACGTGATACAATACATTAACAAAAGAAAGAACAAGAATCATATGATCCTCTCAATAGATGCAGAAAAAGCATTTGACAAAGTACAGCATCCTTTCTTGGTTAAAACTCTTCAGAGTATAGGGATAGAGGGTACATACCTCAATATCATAAAAGCCATTTATGAAAAACCCACAGTGAATATCATTCTCAATGGGGAAAAACTGAGAGCTTTTCCCCTAAGGTCAGGAACACGGTAGGGATGTCCACTATCGCCACTGCTATTCAACATAGTATTAGAAGTCCTAGCCACAGCAATCAGACAACAAAAAGAAATAAAAGGCATCTATCTGAATTGGCAAAGAAGAAGTCAAACTCTCTTTGCAGATGATGTGATATTTTATGTGGAAAACCCAAAAGACTGCACCCCAAAACCGCTAGAACTCATACAGGAATTCAGTAAAGTGGCAGGATATAAAATCAATGCACAGAAATCAGTGGCATTCCTATACACCAACAACAAGACAGAAGAATGAGAAATTAAGGAGTCAATCCCATTTACAATTGCACCCAAAACCATAAGATACCTAGGAATAAATCTAACCAAAGAGGCAAAGAATCTGTACTCAGAAAACTATAAAATACTCATGAAAGAAATTGAGGAAGACACAAAGAAATGGAAAAACGTTCCATGCTCATGGATTGGAAGAACAAATATTGTGAAGATGTCAATGCTACCTAGAGCAATCTACACATTCAGTGCAATCCCCATCAAAATAACATCCACTTTTTTCAAAGAAATGGAACAAATAATCCTAAAATTTGTGTGGAACCAGAAAAGACCCGGAATAGCCAGAGGAGTGTTGAAAAAGAAAAGCAAAGCTGGCGGCATTACAATTTCGGACTTCCAGCTCTATTACAAACCTGTAATCATCAAGACAGTATGGTACTGGCACAAAAACAGACACAAAGATCAATGGAACAGAATAGAGAGCCCAGAAATGGACCCTCCACTCTATGGTCAACTAATCTTTGACAAAGCAGGAAAGAATGTCCAACGGAAAAAAGACAGTCTCTTCAACAAATGGTGTTGGGAAAATTGGACAGCCACATGCAGAAGAATGAAACTGGACTATTTCCTTACACCCCACACAAAAATAGACTCCAAATGGATGAAAGACCTAAATGTGAGACAGGAGTCTATCAAAATCCTAAAGGAGAACACAGGCAGCAACCTCTTCGACCTCAGCCGCAGCAACTTCTTCTTAGAAACATCACCAAAGGCAAGGGAAGCAAGGGCAAAAATGAACTATGGGGACTTCATCAAGATAAAAAGCTTTTGCACAACAAAGGAAACTGTCAACAAAACCAAAAGACAACTGACAGAATAGGAGAAGATATTTGCAAATGATACATCAGATAAAGGGCTAGTATCCAAAATCTATAAAGAACTCATCAAACTCAACACCCAAAGAACAAAGAATCCAATCAAGAAATGGGCAGAAGACATGAACAGACATTTTTCCAAAGAAGACATCCAAATGGCCAACAGACACATGTAAAAGTGCTCAACATCGCTCAGCATCAGGGAAATCCAAATGAAAACCTCAATGAGATACCACCTCACACCAGTCAGCATGGCTCAAATTAACAAGCCAGGAAATGACAGATGTTGGCAGGGATGCGGAGAAAGGGGAACCCTCCTACACTGCTGGTGGGAATGCAAGCTGGTGCAGCCACTCTGGAAAACAGTATGGAGGTTCCTCAAAAAGTTGAAAATAGAGCTACCGTATGACCCAGCAATTGCACTACTGGGTATTTACCCCAAAGATACAAATGTAGGGATCCGAAGGGGTACGTGCACCCCGATGTTTATAGCAGCAATGTCCACAATAGCCAAACTGTGGAAAGAGCCAAGATGTCCATCGACAGATGAATGGATAAAGAAGACATGGTATATGTATACAATGGAATATTATCAAGGATGTGTTAATTAACCTGATTGTGGTAAATATTTCACAATGCATACATATATCAAATCACCATGTTGTGCACTTTAAGTGTACAAACATTTGTCAATTTTATCTCAATAAAGCTGGGAAAAGAAAGGCATACAAGAAATGAGAAAGGGAGGGGACAATGAAGTAAGAACTACCGATTAGATGTATGTGCGTGTGTGTGTGCATATAAATATATTTAAAGTCAGCAGCTATTACTATTGCTCATTCAAATCATTAATCATAATCATTAATCATTAGCAGAAGTCTGAGAAGAAGAAAATCTGGACTATATTCGAACAGCTTGCCATCTACCTTTTAGGGTAGAACAGGAAGGAAAGTGTTTATATCTTTTACTTAGTCACTCTGAAGTCACCCACCTCCAACCCATCCCCTCCAGCCCACAACACTCAGAAAGCCTCCTACCATATGCTTTTGTCTGCATTTCTTTACAGCCCAAATTAGATCTGTGAGGAGCATTAACTGATTTTGGGTGTATGCCCAATAGACCACATGTAATACAGAACAATTTTCTAAAAAAATTATCACGTATATCTGATTTTTTGGAAGGCCAAAAAAGTGAATGTGTCAGATTTTGTGAATACTGTTTATATTCTTTTGTTACCCTCATAACAAGTGAGATGGAAAAGAAACAGTGGTAAAGATATTCCACAAAACATAATAAAGTACATTTTCATGAGTATTTAAGTGTCTTCTTACTTTTCTAGAGTATATTACAAAATTTTCTTCAATAAGACAGAGAATTTTTTAAATGGTAAAAAATAATTTTTTTTTAAGATTTTATTTATTTATTTGACAGAGAGAGAGAGAGAGAGCACCAGTAGGCAGAGCAGCAGGCAGAGGGAGAGGGAGAAGGGAGCCCGATGAGGGGCTCAATCCCAGGACCCTGGGATCACGACCCGAGCTGAAGGCAGACGCTTAACCGACTGAGCCACCCAGGCGCACCCAAAAATAACTTTTTAAATGAAGACCATTTCTACTAAATTACTATTCTTCCAGGTAACTTTAAATTGAATCTTGATCCTTATCCAAAACCAAAAATACTGTAATTTCAGAAATGGAAATGCTCATGAAATACAATATATTCTATGAAAACAATTGCTTCAGTGAAAACATTTGTAGAAGCTAATCCAGGGAGGCACAACTGATATTTTGTAGGTGTTGAATGGAGATTTTGAAGGTTGTTGGGCAAATCCCCGTAAAAATTCAAAAGATTCATAGTGAAATCTAACAGGGTGAGATAGAATCATCCAGACAAAGGATAAGTGTCAGGGAAGGACAATGAGAGCCCTAAAATAAAATCCCCATGAGAAAAGGTTAACCATGCACCAGTAGGAAGGTCAAAGTGGGATGGAAATCCCACATTTGTGAACTATTGGCCCCTAGAACATGTTCCAATACCGAGGAGGGAGCCAGTTTGTACCCTGACAATGTGGTTGTGTACCCTGAGAAAGAGCTACATCACTGTCCTAGGCCAGTATCATCTCCTCAAACCACTGGCACTGAGGAAAGAATTCACACATCCTCAATGGCCACCACTGGAACAGAAAGCTCATCCCCAGGATCAGTACTGAGGACTTAACAGGAGGCAGTGGTGCTGTTCAGTGTTAAAAGTGGTCTTAAGTACATTTTATGGTGACAGATGGTAGCTACACTCATGGTGCACCTAGCATAATGCATATGTCGAATCACTATGTTGTACACCTGAAACTAATGCGCCATTATATACCACCTGTATTTCAAATAAAAAAAAAAAGTGGTCTTAGAGGAGAATTCCGTGACTATCTGGGTTTCTGGGTCTGACCTGAGATCTTCTGCTTTAATAGCTCCTTCTGAAGCAATTATCTTTAGAGAAAACTGTGAAGTTCCTCAACCTCATAGATTCACTGACTTAACTGAAGTTGGAACCAGTACCAAGGCAAGAAGACTTGAGTTAGTTCCCTGATGGATTTTTGGAGATTCCAGGGCAGGGTTTGACAAAGAGACTTCTGCAAGGCCTGTTCACATGCCCCACTGTGGAAAGGGACCACCATGTTACACAACACTAAGAGAATACTTAAAGGGGAGCCTGGGTGGCTCAGTCAGTTAAGCGTCTGCCTTCTGCTCAGGTCATGATCTCAGGGTCCTGGGATGGAGCCCCACAGGCTCCCTGCTCAGCGGGAAGTCTGCTTCTCCCTCTGCCTCTGCCCCTCCCCCCTGCTCGTTCTCTCTCTCTCTCTCTCTCTCAAATAAATAAAATCTTCTTAAAAAATAAAAATAAAAGAATATTTAAAGTAAAATATATTTGTGAATTTATAATGTTTTGGCATCACACTGGGAGTCATATTAAGACAGTTTTGCTGAAAATAGTTTTTTTAATTTCCTGCTCTCAAGTCAACATAAACAGTATTCAGATTCTCAGTCCAAATATAAATACCTGGTTTTTTTGAAGTGAAAATTTAATCATAAACTTCTTCTGATTAAAACACTGATCAACCAACAAGATTCCATAAACATTTTAAGTTTATTTTATGCTGCTATAGGATAAATATGTTTGAAGTGCAAAAATTTTTTGGCTAAAATCAGTTTATTAAATCTGTATTAAATATGGTCTTTCTATAACATTGCACCAAAAAATAATAATGTGAAAGGGAACTGTAACTGAACTTTAATCAATCACTGTTATAGTTCATTACTATGTTCTGCTGGCACTAAAATCCCTCTATGCCACTGTACCCCATTTTGTATTTGACTTGTTATGAAAATGAATATGGTTAGATATTAGAATTTCATTTTACTCCAACATTTCACTTGAGTCTTTGAGTGGGCCTTCTAATTTCAAAATTCCAATTATGTTTCCTCCAAAATGAAGATTATCTTCCTCTTTAACTCATGAATTCATTTCTCGTAAGGTTAACCTTGATTTTTAGTTTAAAATAAAATACTCCACCTCCAAATATTTTTAAAAAGCCAGGGACTGTCCTTTGATTACTGTCCAACACACATACATTTACATCAAATCCCAGGTAGCGTGGTTCATGCGTTGGTAAAGTTCTATAGAATGACAGCTAGACAGGATGAGTTTGTGTAGTGCATTTAAAGATGCCAAACAGGGAAGAAGGGCTTATTCAGTTCCAGCCCATCAGGTTCATAATAAGCAATTAAATATCTGTAATTAAATCTCCATTTACTCAGCAGACCAGAACAGCACGTTCAAATCCAGTCTTCAGGGTAAATAATAAGCTTTAAAAAACTACATTCATTCATTCTGATCATAAAGAATGTAACAAAAACAATAAAAACTAAATGTGTGTTTAAGAGATCTGGTGGCATTTAAGGTGTAGACAGGCTTAACTGGACTTCAAAATTAATACGCACCTGCAGAAATAAAATAAACAACACTAAAAATTAATATGCATTTATGTCAGTACTGGGTAAGGGTAGCAATTAATACAGGCAAGAAAGGAGTTTAAGAATGAAACACCTGTGGGTATTAAAAATAGTAACCTGCCCCTTTAAAATGATTTCTGGTTGCTATGAACAATATTTAAGACATGTGGAAGAGGGAGATTTATAATATCATAAAAGTGTGACTGCTGGACTCTAATAACATTCTTGGGTCTCAATAATACCCTTCTTCTATATAAGACAAATCGGATTATATAGTTTTCCATCAAAAATAATAACTATGAAATACAAGTAGTTTCTAATTTGAGTAAAATACTGCAGATATATAAGAGTTACTGAATTAGGGCGTATAGTGCACTTTATGTTTTCAGAGATGTGAGTTAGCAACACAGGGTCCAGAAAAAAATGAAAACATGACTCCCACTTTTCAGAAGCTTACATTTGGAGACCCAAGACATACTCATAAGAAAGAGAGCAATCACAAAGATGTGCACACATATCCATTTACAAGATACTTTCTTCACATTATTTCACCAATCCCACGATAATTTGATGATACAAGAAAAGAGAAGGGTCATTATTGTTATGTGTGGGCTTTTGAGTTTAAAAAACTCCAGTTCTGTCGTAAAATAATACTATAACTAAAGAATTAAAGACTTCATAGGTTCAAGTACTGATAGAAGCAGCTGCCAGCAATATCTTAATTATACCTCTCAACAATCCTAGAAGATAGAAGGATAATTATATGCCCAATTTAGAAATTGGGAAAATAAAGGTTATTAAGCAACTTTCCTGAGGGCACACAGTCAATAAGCGACAGAGCCAGGATAGAGGATTTGAACCTCCACCTGCCTGACTCAGAACCCATGGTCTTAACCATTACATTCGCCCACCCTCCTCCATTTACCTAGCTCTTTGAATTTGACTGGTTACTCGACCTCCCCGAGCCTCAGGTTCCCCATGGATAGCATAGAGCATCATTCTCTGGGACTACTGTGTGGATTAAATGGCATGACTTTTGATAAATTCTTGCCCCCAGTAAATGCTCCATTAAAGGTGGGATTCTTTATCTCACCTTTCCTTTAGGGTATTTGCCCAAGATCACACAATTAGTGAATGGCCAATCTAGGACCCAGACCCGTGTCCTCTGTCTCCCTGCTCTCAGACTACCTTAAATCTCCTTCCAAAATGTCCAGCACTGTGCTCCATCCACAGTAGGCATTTTATTCTATTCGTGTTACTGCAGTTCCATTACCTCTATGTCCAAAGTCCACGTTACGTAATAGATAAGAGCAAGCAGCTGGTGTTGCCCAACATTCCCTCGGCTCTATCTGAAAGGCTGGTTTCTCTCTAAGCTTCAGAACAATCAATGACCATTCCACTTTTTTCATTGTTTTGGGGGGAAGGGGGGAGATGTGCTAACTAAAATAAAACAAAGTGTTCTACAAACAAAGGAAGTCATGGAGCTTAGTTATATGTACACAGATTTAAAAACCATACTACAAATATATCATTAAAACCATAAGGCAACCAGCTGACAAAGTATTATCACTAAAGGAGCAATAAACTTCAATTGACTTGACTTATTCATTCTGGTTCCCTCTTCTTTGGGTATTACTGATTTAGCATGTTTTATTATTTGCAACAAATTGTTTAAGAAAGTATAATTTAATTGTTAAGCTTGTATAAGAGCACAAAGATAGTCAAAGACAAGCACAATCAGGTAGTAATTTACTGACCAGTGTCATGGGCTAACAGACATTAAGATGCAGTGAGTGATGTTTTGAAATGCATGAGTTGTGTCTTGATGTCTGAAGACCAGATAATTCAGGATATAAATAAATACTTGTAAGAATAATCACTTGTAATCACAATAATCACATGCAATAATGTTAATAACAATAATACTGCAGGGTGACAATTCTTCCAGCTCCAACGGTAATAGAAAGCCATCCTCCTCTGCTGAGGAACAATGGAAATCAGAGGTGAGAACTCACAGTGGATCTTTGAATTATTTATGAGCTCATACATGTCACTTGCATCTGTACGTTAAAAAAAAAACACGAAAGTATAATAGCTCATTAGTGATGCAAATTTCAAAAAGATGGACTTTATTCTGGTTTGGTGGTGATTTTTGTAATTCAGCATTCTTACCAACAGTGAAGTGTCTGCTTTCTATTCTTTATTATTACTAGGATTCATATTGCTTGGCCAGGTCAACATTTTGGGCACCTTTATTTCACTCATCTCTGATTCACCCATTTTTATTAGCTCCTATTGCACACCAGCAACATTGATTAAATCGCTGTCATAATTTCTCTGAGATGCAATTAGAGTGAAGGTGGATCATTTGTACACTTAAAATATGTAGATTTAATAATGCATGCACAAATGAGGGAGAATGATTTTTTAAATCTGCAAAAATACATGAGAGAGAAAAGAACGAAGCAAATGTGTCTAAAATGTTAACAGTGGGGAGTTCTTTGTACTATTCTTGCAACTTTTCATTAAGTCTGAAATTATGCCAAAATTAAAAATTAAAAGAAAAAAATTACATTGCAAGTCAATTTGCCATTCCACTAAATGAGCTTAAGCCACAGAATGAGAGAAAGTGGTACATGAGACTCTGAGCTAGCCTCAGTTGACACGACCCTCAAAATATGAGCATCATGCCATGCGGAGTGAGGTTTTAGTGTTTTAATATATGTGTTTTTTGTGTAAAACAATATTTTAAAAATTTTGTATTTGGGTTTTTATTACATGCTATATATCATACATTTATGCATACACATTGTTTTAAACAGGGTTGTAAAACCCTGTACGCTATATTTTAAGGGTGATTTAAGATTTTCAAGAGTGATTTTGACTGTGTGTGATTTTAGCCTTATGTGCTAACTTTAGGTCTTGTCCCCAGGTCAGCTGCGACTCTACTGAACTCTCACAAGTACAGAAAGAAGTTACATCAAATCTTGTCTTGATGGCTGCTCTATAATCATAAAATCAAGAGAATGAGAATTTGGTTCAGCAAACCTTTCCCCTTTCCGTGCTCTTCGCCTCCTTTTAGTATCTCTGCTATCGCTGGGAGGCTAAACCCTTAGTGTGCCCTGCTGGCCTTGGTCACAGAATGAAAGACTCTGATGAACAAAATGTGCTATGTGTGTCCCAGGAGTGTTTTATTTGGGGAAGGAAATGCTTCTTCCCCACTAAGGAACTTAGTGGGGAAGAAGTCTTCAGGCAGGGGCAGTTCCCCTAGCTCTGTGATTTAAGTACGCTGACATACTTACTCCATTTACTTCTTGACCATTTTAATCTCTACCACCACTGAGTTCAAGTTACATTTACTCTAATGTGCCAAGCTTATTAGAGGGACTCGACACACATTATAACACAAGACAAATTTAGCCAAGGAGATTTTCTTTGTATGTCAGAGTATGCATCTTTTGGAGATTTGGTTGCTGTTGTAGCTGTTATTTTGACTTTGAAATAAATGTGAAATGTAGTCAAAAGGGCCTGGGACTAAGAGTTGGAAGATCTGATACAAACTGTATGCTTGTCAAATTACAAAATCTCTCTATTGCCTCATTTTCACAATCTGTAAAAGGCATGAAGATCATTCAGAGTCTTTTTTGTTTCAAGATTTTTTTTTTTTTAATTTATTTGACAGAGAGAGACATAGCAAGAGAGGGAACACATGCAGGGGGAGTGGGAGAGGGAGAAGCAGGCTTCCCGCGGAGCAAGGAGCCCGATGCGGGGCTCGATCCCAGGACCCTGGGATCATGACCTGAGCCAAAGGCAGACGCTTTAACAACTGAGCCACCCAGGTGCCCAAGAGTCTTAATTACTTATAATCACGGTAACCACCTGTGATAAGTAACCATGTGTTAATGACAGTATGCCCTACCCGGCTCCCAGGTTTGTGGTAACGAACAAAAGAAAGAATGTTTATGGAAGCACTTTATGTCTCTAAAGCATGAAATAAATACGACAAAAGAGACTAGCTACGATGATTAATTTTATGTATTAACTTGACTGGGCAAAAGGTGCCCAGATATTTGGCTAGATATTATTCTGTGTGTGTCTGTTGAGAATTTTTCTGGGTGAGATTAACATTTGAGTTAATAGCCTGAATAAAGTAGATCACCCTTCCCAATGTGGGTATGCCTCACATCCCTTCCACTGAAGGCTGAATGGGACAAAAAGACTGAATAAGGGAGAATTTGCTTCCTCTCTCCCTCTTCCTGTCTTTAAGTTGGGACATTGGTCTTCTGCCTTCAGATTTAGGCTAGGACTAGAACTATTACCATTGGCTCTCCTGTTTCTCCAGCCTTCAGACTCAAACGAGAACTCAACTCTTCCAGGTTTCCAGCTTGCTGACTGAAGATCTGGGGACTTCACAGCCTCTAGAATCAGCTGAGTCAATTTTCCTTATAATAAATCATATATATATATATATATATATATATATGATGTAATATATGATATAATCTCCTATTGATTCTGTTTCTCTGGACAACCCCAATATACTAGCTATGAAAAATATTCATAGCTTATGAAAATATTCATTCCTTATACCTATTAGTTGGGTAAATTTACAGAAACAGTGAAAAGTTGTGTCAACCAGTTTCATCATCATATCTATGCCCAATGACCAGTCTGAAAATTATGCACCCATCTCCACCACATCTTAGAATTACTAAGAGGGCTGAAGATTCTGAGGTGACGTAGGACCATTCTAGCCAGGAGAGTGCTGAGTTTATTTCTGGGGCAATCTACTTCCACACAGTTTGTCTTCTTGGTCTTTAGACTCACATGAAAGAAAAGAAATGAGATTTCATAGTTTAAGAAATGAGAAATTACTAAGCACCATATTGGGCATAAATTGGTGTTATGAATCCAATGTATCTTACTGTGACAATGTCTCATATATTTTCTGTTCCTTTGGAGAAGGGTCTGGTATGTACCTGCTCATTACCACCTTCTCATAGTGATGCATGCTTTCCATGAACACAACCTGCAATCATCATATGCCATCCACTATTTTCACAAGCTTTTTGTTGTTTTTATTGTCCTTAAATCTTACCTAAATGAAACATTTAAGACATTAAATGCCCTAAGTCCAAAGTTTAATGAGGGAATTCCATCTGAGGCACGATCTCCATGAATGATAATGAAACACTGCTACAATTTTAATCCCTTGTAGGATCCAATTTGTATAATGTATCACGTCAAACACAAAGGATTAAACTCTCACTGGAAGGGGGGAAAAAAAAAGGTCTAGGTTAGTCTGCCCTCTAGTGTAGCTTATTGGTTCCTAAAATAAACCAGAGAAACGTGTCCTGGAAGCCGATTGTGCAATTCCGTCAGGATGGCAACTTGCCACCGTCACCAGCGCCCGATTTTTGCAGCGCTCCTCTTTGGGAGCTATAGACTTTTCTAGCATTCAGTCACATTTCTAACCTAGTTTTCAAGAGAAATACATACGGAGCCCCACCCTCCTGGACGTATGCCTGCTTGAAGTCTATGTTACGTGGATAGCCTTGACCGTGGTGTGTGCCCTTTTCTATCACTTCAGGAGAACAGGGATGCAAATAAATAAAAAGACATATTTCTGAGTTCAGAAATGAGTGCATTAGGAGAGGTTTCGGAAAGGGAGAGATTTGGTCTAAGAACTGTTACTAGTGTGAGTCTCTTAGGGACAACCTGGGCTATCTACATAACAAAACACCTTGTCCTTGGCTGGCCCTTCTGAAAGTTCATTTGCAGAGGTATGTATCCTCTCCTGGACTCCAAGGCCTATGTTTGCAGTAAAGAAACATCTTTGTGTTCCCTGTTTCGTAACTTCCCTCAAATTCTGCTTTAGAGGGGCGCCTGGGTGGCTCAGTCGTTAAGCATCTGCCTTCGGCTCAGGCCATGATCCCAGGGTCCTGGGATCAAGCCCCGCATCGGGCTCCCTGCTCAGCAGGAAGCCTGCTTCTCCCTCACCCACTCCCCCTGCTTGTGTTCCCTCTCTCGCTGTGTCTCTCTCTGTCAAATAAATAAATAAAATCTTAAAAAAAAAAAAAATTCTGCTTTAGAGTTAGAAAGTAAAGTGCTTTAGGGGATAGTTTTTTTTAAAACTGCAGTTTATACTCAACTGCATAAACACGTCTTTGTTTTTTTAAAGAAAGTCTAATTCTTGTAACTGGTGGACTTGCATAGGTCTGAAAGCTTTCCTGTTACACATCAATTCCAGAATTATTTCAAACAAATAAATACAATGTTGAATTACTTAAAAAAAATTCAAGGCCCTGTGCACATGTTTACCTGGAAAACTCAAATTCCCTATTAATCAAAATCTGGCCTATACTTCCTTGCCCTTTCCACATGCCTTTAGTTCATGTACCAGAGATATTTAGCTAAGTAATGATAGTTTGTTTCTAGGCACCCCCAATCACTACCAATTTCAGGAAATACAGGCCCTGACCTTCATAAATAAAAAAATAAATAAAATAAAGCAAATATCCTTTTTACATATAAATTATACATACACACACACAAAATTCTAAATCTGCAAAACACAAAAATATCCTCCTATTTATATTTCTGTCATCATAGCTAGCAGTTCAGGTGGGCTAATGATGAGCCAAATGGCATTCCAGCCCCTGAGTACACTATCACAGACTACCTGATTCACTCTTGGCATAAGGGCTTCCTTAAGCCATCAGTTTGGGCTCCTTCACAATAGCAGTATAAATACAACTTTGATCTTCGATCTATTTTCAAATTGTTCATCCCTGACAGTAAGATAACCACAGTAGTCTAGGCTCTAAAAACATGTTTTAAGCTGAATGGAGAGGAATTAAAAAGGAGAAGCGATGTGAAGTAGTGGATAGAGTGCTAGGAAACAAGACACCTGATTCTAATTGTGATCTTGTCACCAGCTACGCTGTTAACTTAAACAAGTCACTTTACTATTCTGGAGTCTTCTTCTGCTCATCTATAATAGGTGTGGGCTAGAGTTAGATGAAATCAGAGGTATCTAATCTTTCATCACCAGACTGCCTGTTCTAATTACATCGATGACTTCATATCTATATCTGTGTTTCAAAGTGTTTTAGACTAAAAATATTACAAATTCTAAGTTTACCAATCCAGAGAAAGTGTTACTCAAATACCATGCTCACACTGACGCTGGTTCTCAGTCTAATCCACACCCAGGGCATGTTTGTCATTTGCTGTACTGATTTTCCTGCTAGTTTTCTTTGCCTAAGTCTCTTAAAGATATTAGGAGCTTAATCACTGTCATAAAGAGAAGATGAAAGATTGAAGGCTCTCTGATTAGCATTTTGCATATTTTTTTTCTGAGAATTTCAAGAGCACATAAAACTCACTTGTTCCCTATCAGCATTTCCCTTTACCCCTTTAGTTTGCTGACATGTGATTTTCAAGTCATTTTTGGAAATCTGAAACCTGTTAGAGATCGCAGATGCCAAGATCTGCATGACTGCTATAGTTTTGGCAGAATCTGCTTTTTTAAGACAACAAAGGCAATAAATAGGAATCTGCTTTCTTCTGACTCTATTCTTTTCCAAAAGAAAAAATGTCTTTGTGGACTCATGTCATTTAATAAGGTTTCTAGACTGTCTTGGTTTAGACTGTGTTTGTTCTTAGCTTTGACTCAAAATAGCATCTGGGCTTTTCATCTTGAGAACTTCAAGCTTATTCCTGTTATCAGCTTCCACTAAGAGCATAGCTTCATATTCCTTTTAATGTCTGTGATTCTCTTTAACAAAGGTAATCATCTAAGCGCCAATGGTGGGCAGCAGTAAAAATATGTTTTTGCCAATACAAATGAATATTTGACTAATTTGAACCCTAACCCTGGCCACATTTCTTAGTCTTCATGCCATTTAAGTCAGCTTCGCAAGGGTGGGGTGAGGGTGGGGAACTGACAAAAGAGGTAGAGCCTTATAAATAAGCACAGGAAGTGAAAAGAAGATGTGGCATCTGACTTAAGGGTCAGGGAAAAGGAGACATGTGAGAATTTCAAGATCGGGTATAATTTTGACAGAGAGAAATGGGAAAGACAGAAATGGGGCAGGAATACTAAAAGCAAATGTTAGATGAGAAAGGGACTGCCATGTTGAAGAATAGCCAGAGGTTCAGTGTTGTTATAGACGTAATGTGTGGTCACACGACAAGCTGAGAGATGGCGTTGGAAAGGTGATCTGTAGTTAGACTGGAGAGGAGGCAAGAGTGGTCCTGGTCTGTCTTTCATCAGTAAAGGTGGAGATAGCACCCTGAAAGGAGAAACAGGCTACACCAGACCTATCCCAGGCATGAGACATCTTCCAGAATGGTACTACTAGAAATCCCAGGCCAGCCAACTCCAGGAATCAGAAACAGACTTAGAAAAGAATTGAGGAAGTCACTCCAAAGCATAAAGTCCCTGAGATGTGGGGACCCAGAGCCCTGGTCTAAGAGCGGTAACTTTGAGGGATGTTCCAAGGAATAAGCAATGGGTTCTGAAGAGTAGAGAGAGGGGCATTGATGATGGCACCAAAGTTCTGGGCCTGGGGACTGAACTTACCTGTAACGTCCTCTGTCAGGAGCTGCACTTTCCTTCATAACAGTATTCTAGGCCACTTCTACCTCTGAGAATTTTCGACAAAATAAAATTGTGTAAACATGACTGGGGCAAATTACTTAACCTTTCTGTGCCTCAAGTTAAGTTTATATCTGCAAAATGGGAATAATAAGGCTTTATATATTTATTAAAGGCACTGAGTTAATATTTGTAAATCACTTAGAACAGTGCCTGGCACAAAGTCAGTGCTATTTAAGTGGCTGTTATATATATAATTTCTTGCTTTTTCAGAACCCTCCTTCACATATAAATAACATAAACGGAGGGGAGCTGAAGAACCTCACAGGTTATCAAAATATTAGAGTCTCAATGTACTACCCAACTCCCTTCTTCTTCTAAAAGCTCCTTCTTCCCTCCCTTGGGAAGGGGAGGGGCCCGGGGAGATGAAATTTTATTCTGTCTTAAATATCATCTTCATGTAAATTTGCATCACCTTGAATTAATGTTCTGGCTGATAGCCAGGCTCAAATGCATACTATCTCTTACTTTCAAAGGCCCTCTGCTGTTACAGCTCAAATCTAGAAATCCGGTGTGTCGTCTGTGTCTGTAATGGAACACACCATAGCAGCGACTGCTCTTGACTGTAAAGAGCACACCCCCAAACACGTGTGACCACCCTTGTTATATGGTGAGCTCCCTGCAGCCTGGGTCTGTGTCATTCCCATCTTTGTACTCCTCAGCAGTGTCCAGCACTGTGTGTTTACACAAAGTACGTAGTCGCTAGTTCTTTGCAGAACAAAACTGATTCAGGAAAAACACACAAATGACACGTGTGTACAAACACTTTCAAGTCGATGAACAACTAGTTTTCTTGTAAAAACCAGAAACAGTCTGTGTGGGAGTATCTGGCCAAGACCTTCATTGTGACAACATCTGAATCACCTGTTTTGTCTGAAGACTAAACTTTTAACCTCAGCCCCACATCACAGCTCACTGTAACGATGTAAATGAAGCCATGTGGTCCAGCAGGCCTAACAAACAGCAGTCCCACTTCTTCTGTTGCTTTAAACTCTTGAAGTTTCACATGACTGCAGACTGTTAGAATTACGTGAACTATGTTTCCAAAGTCTTGCCTCTGCCCTCTTTGGAAATAAGTCATAACCAGCTGCAGTTCCTGCCACGTCGTAGTATAGATGAAACACATTTTACTTTGTTTTCTATAAACACAGAAAAATCTGAGCTCTGAATTCTGAACAAGCATCTATAATATCAAAGGGAGTTAAAGCAGAAAAGACTTCAGGAATCGGTTCTGATTGGTAAGGTTCCTGATTAGTACAGTTCCTTACTGTTCCTGCTGAAGATCTATGAAACAGAAGGGTAAGGTAGCTAAGCTATTTACCAGTATAGCTCAGTAAATTACATTGCAAGGACTAGGCAGATGACTCAATTCAGATATTATATATGGGATTTTTCATCTGGAGATGAACGTGTTAATACTATGTTTTGTGGGTTTCTGTTGTTCAAAGCCCCCTTTTTATTGGTTTTCTGCCATCTCATTTTCTCCTGCTTTTCTTCCAACTTTTGGCCCCTTTTTTGAAGTTTTTATCCTTTTCTTCCTTGTGTCCTATGAATATTTTTTAAAAGATTTTATTTATTTATTTGTCAGAGAGAGAAAGAGCACAAGCAGGGGGAGCAGGCAGAGGGAGAAGCAGGCTCCCCACTGAGCAAGAAGCCCAATGTGAGACTCGATCCCAAGATCCCGCGATCATGACCTGAGTCGAAGGCAGTCGCTTAACTGACTGAGCCACCCAGGCATCCTGTGTCCTAGGAATATCGACGATCCCAGAGATGTGTATCTATCCTATTCTCTTCGTGTCCACCTTCCTCTCTTGGTGAGCTGGCCACGCCCATGGCTTCAACAACCACTGTACTTTGACTTCTCCCAAAAGTTTGTTTCCAACCCAACACGCCCTCCTGAGCCACAGTCTCTTCTGTGTTGAAGAACACTTCCACTTGAATTCCTTCCCAAAATGCCACATTCAAGACACAATGAAAAGATCTTTAACACGGCATTGAAAATTCTCATAAACTGACCCTGGCCACGCTCTATGCTCCTATCTCACCGCCCTTTCGTTCACCTCTACCTGACCAATCGCAACAAAATAACGTGCATTTCCTTGAACATAGGGTGTCCTTATCTGCCCTCATTCCTTTGTATCTGGTGCATCTTCTGCCTGGAAGTCTCTGCACCCAGTTTATTCCCATCCCACTTTTCAAGCGCAGCTCAAAGGTCATCCTCTCCCAGCCTCCCAGATCTGCACTGGAGCCTCTGATGTCTCACATGTTATCCTGAACCAACACTGCTACATCACTCATCTCAGGTCTATATTTATTAGATAGCAAACTTCCTGACATCAGAAACAACATATTAAGCTTTGCTTCTGTAGAGCCAACTGAGCTTAGAACCATTCCTGGCACATGCAGATTTTCAACTGATGGCTGTCAAATTATTAAGAGAATGAAAGATGAATCCTACAAAGAAACCTAGACCCTTTCAAACCAGGTTATTATTTTTTTTTTTACATTTTATTTTGATATGATTTAAAGCCTACAGGAAAGTTGTAAGACTATTCCAAAGAACTCCCATGTATCCTTATTCAGACACACTAATTGTTTATACGGCTTTATGATTCTCTCTGTGTACATTTATGCTGTTTCTAAATCACTTGGTAGTAAGTTGAAAATATCATGCCCCTTTACTTCTAAATACTTCAGTGTGTATTTTCTAAAAGCAAAGCTATTCTCTTATATAACCACAATGAAGTTATTAAAATCAGGAAATTTAACATTCATATAATATTTTTATGTAAGTCATAGTCTATATTCTTTTTTTATTTATTTTTTGAGGGACAGAGAGAGAGTGTGAAGGGGTGTGAGTGGGAGGTACGGACAGAGAGAGAGGGAGAGAGAGAATCCTAAGCAGGCTACACGCTCAGAGCAGAGTCTATTGTGGGGCTCGATCTCACGACCCTCAGATCATGACCTGAGCCGAAGTCAAGAATCAGACGCTCAGCTGACTGCACCACCCAGGCACCCTAGTCATAGTCTCTATTTAAATTGTGTCTATAATGTCATTTGTTTATAGGTATTTAACAGCTACTATTTTGCCAATAATGTCTTTTATAGTTTTTTTTCCTGACCCAAAATCCAATCCAAGATCAAAACTTGCATTTTACTGTCATTTCTCCTTTGTCTCCTTTAACCCAGACTTCCAGTTCCTCAGCCTTTCTTTTTGTTTTTGACCTTGAGATTTTTAAAGAATGCATCTCAGTTTTTGTTAGAATGTCCTTTAATTTGGGTTTGTCTGATAGTTCCTGATTATTAGATGTGGGTTATGCATTTTTGCCAGGAAGACCAGTGAAGTGATTCTGCATCCTTCTCAGAAGATGGTAACAGTAGACACATGATGTCTGTTTGTCCCAGTATTGGTGATGCTAGCTTTGATCACTTGGTTAAGGTGATGTTTGCCAGTTTTCTTCACCATAAAGTTACTATTTTTCCCTTTATAATTAAGAATGATTAGAACAGGTGAGACACTTTGAGAGTATGTAAACATCCTGTTGTAAGATTTTAACCTACTAATTGTACTGTTCATTGAGGATTTTCCAATGCCATCATTCCTTCTCTACTTGGATGTCAGTTACCTATGGAAGAGGTTTCTTTGCTCCCATTGGTTTGTTTTTTCATTAACTTATTTATAACAGTGTGGATTTTCACTTTATCCAGTGAATTATAACTCATTTTATCATTATTTTGATGCTTAAATTGTCCCTGACCTCCTCAGGGGTAGCCTCCTCAAACTGGTCCCTTGGTCGTTTTGACATTCCCCCAATACTCACCACACACTTCTTAACCTGTGGCACAAAAAGGGATTCTAGTTTAATTCTATAATTTCCCTTGCATAGCACTGAGATCAGCCAGTTTTCTAGGTTCTTCTTTATAAAATCAGCTTTATTGAGGAATCCTTTACCTACAATAAAGTTGACATTTTTAACTGTGTCCAGTGTGTGTATGCAGTTTTGTAACCAATGACATAATCAAGTAATTTTCATCATCTCAAAAATTTCCCTGTACCTCTTTGCTGCTGTTTCCCTCCTTTCCTCCTCAGCCCCTGGCAACAACTGATCTGTTTTCTATTACTATAGTTCTGCCATTTGTAAATGGCAATTTACAATTTTAGGTAAATGGTATCATGCACTACCCACTCTTTATGTCTGGCTTCCTTCACTCAGTGAAATGCTTTTGAGATTTACCCATGTTGGACATTTAATCTTGCTGAACTGTATCCCATTGTATGAATATATCACAATTGGTTGAAGATTATTATGAATAAAAATGCTATGGACATTCAAGTCATTATGTAGACACAGGTTTTTATTCCTCTTGGGAAAATACATATGGTAAGTGTTTGCTTAACTTCCTAAAAAACTACCTAACTTTATTCATTTTTCACTCCCACCATTTTGCATCCCCACCAGTGATGTATGAGAGTTCCAGTTGCGCCCTGTGCTACACAACAATGGATACTGTCAATCTTTTTTAACTTTAGCTACTTTAACTCATGTAATGCATGAGAAAGGGTATCTTATTATGGTTTTAATTTGCATTTTCCTAATGATTAATGATGTTGAGCATCTTTTGATATGCTTATTTTCCATTTGTATATCTTCTTTGGGGAAGCGTCTGTCCAAATCTTTTGTCCATTCCTTAATTGGGTTGTTTCTATTCTTGTTATTGAGATGAAAATATTCTTTATATATTCTGAGCGCAAATCCTTTATCAGACATATGTCTTGAAAATATTGTCTCCCAGCCTGTGGCTTACTTGCCATTTACAAAACCATAACTTCTGAAGAGCAGTTTTTATTTTGATGAAGTTCAATTTATTCATTTTATTTTGCAGTTCATGATTTTGTGACCTAAGACATTTTTGTGTTACTGTGGTCACAAAGGTTTCTCCTTTTTTTCTAGAAGTGTTGTATTTTCAGGTCCTCTGTTTAGGGTTATGATCAATTTCAAGTTAATATTTGTACCTGGTGTTAGTTTTTTCATTTGGGTTTTTTTTTTCCATTTGTATATCCAATTGTTCCAACACCATTTGTTAAAAAGATAATCATTTCTCCATTAAATTACCTTAGCAACTGTGATAAAAATCAATTAATGATATATGTATGTGTCTGTATCTGGACTCTATTTTGTTCCATTAATCTATATATCTATCATGAAACTAATACTGCACTGTCTTAATTACTGTAGCTTTCTAGTAATTCTGGAAATAAGTAATACAAATCCTCCAGTTTTGCTCTTTTTAAAATTTTGTGGGGGTATACTACATCATTTCCATTTCCATATACATTTTAGAAAGAGCTTGTAAGCAAAGAAAGATGGTGAAGTTTTATTGGAATGCCTTGAGTTTATACATCAATTTGAGGAGAATTGATACTAAAATTGATACTAAAATTTCAAGATACATGAATCTTCTGATTCATGAATATGGCAAGCCTCTTCATTTATTTGTTTTTTTTAAATGTTTCTTCCTCACTGGGTTTTATTTTTCAGTGTTACAGGCTTGTACATAATTTGTTAAATTTATCACTAAGTATTTTAAAGTTTGATGTCATTTACATGGTATTTTAAAATTTCAATTTCCAATTGTTTGTGACTTAGATATAAATATTAAATTGAATTTTTAAAAATTTATTTATTTATTTATTTATTTATTTATTTATTTAGGTGCCACACCCAAGAAGTTGCATGCTCTACCAACTGAGCCAGCCAGGTGCCCCAAAACTAAATTGAATTTTATATATTGGCTTTGTATCCTTTGACCTTGCCAAACTCAAGTACATTATTTCAAGTAGCTTTTTAAAAATGATAGGTTCTTATTATCTGTGAATAAAAACTTTTGTTTCTTTTTTGACTATATATACACACAGATTATCAGTTTTTTGATTAATTTCACAAGAACCTGATGTAAAGTGGTGACAGTAGATACTCCAGCTTTGTTCCTGATCTTAGTGGAAAAGTATTCAGTCTTTCACAATTGAATATTATGTAGCTGAAGGTTTTTTGTAGATGCTTTTTGTTAGGTTAAGTAAATTCCTATCTAATCTTAATTTGCTAAGAATGTTTTTTTATCACGAATGAATGTTGAAATTTGTCAAATCCTTTTTCTGCACCTATTGAGACTGCACACACACACCACACATACACTTGTATGTAATAAATTAAATCAATTAATTTACTAATGTAAATACCAACCTTACATTCCTGGTTTAAAAATCTCCTAGTCAGAGAAAAGACTATCCAATGGAAAAAAGACAGTCTCTTCAACAAATGGTGTTTGGGAAAACTGGATAGCAACATGCAGAAGAATGAAACTGGACTAGGTTCTTACACACAAAAATAAATTCAAAATGAATGAAAGATGTAAATGTGAGGCAGGAAATCATCAAAATCCTAGAGGAGAACAAAGGCAGAAACCTCTTTGACCTCAGCGGTAGCAACGTCTTATTAGACATGTTGCCAGAGGCAAGGGAAACAAAAGCAAAAATGAACTATCAGGACTTCATCAAGATAAAAAGCTTCTGCACAGGGAAGGAAACAATCAATAAAACTAAAAGGCAGCCTACAGAATGGGAGAAGACATTTGCATATGACATATCTAAAAATGGGTTAGGATCCAAAATCTATAAAGAACTTATCAAACTCAACACCCAAAAAACAATCCGGTTAAGAAATGGGCAGAAGACATGAATAGACACTTTTCCAAAGACATCCAGATGGCTTACAGTAAAGATGCTCAACATCACTCATCATCAGGGAAATACAAATCAAAACGACAATGACATACCATCTCACACCTGTCAGAATGGCTAAAATTAACAACACAAGAAACAAAAGGTGTTGGCAAGGATGTGGAGAAAGGGGAACCCTCTTGCACTGTTGGTGGGAATGCTAACTGGGGTAGCCACTCTGGAAAACAGTATGGCGCTTCCTCAAAAATTAAAAATAGAACCTACCCTATGATCCAGCAATTGCACTACTAGGTATTTACCCAAAGAATACAAAAATACAGACTCAATGGAATACATGCACCCTGATGTTTATAGCAGCATTATCAACAATAGCCAAACTATGGAGAGAGCCCAAATGTCCATCGACTGATGAATGGATAAAAAAGATATTACTCAGTTGTCATGAAGAGTGAAATCTTGTCATTTGTAACAACGTGGATGGAAAAAACTGAGGGTTGATGGAGGGAGGTGAATGGGGGATGGGTAGATGGGTGATGGGTCTTAGTAGGGCACTTGTTTATGATGAGCACTGGGTGTTGTATGTAAGTGATGAATCACTGAATTCTACTCCAGAAACCAATATTGCAATATTTAAGCAAAATTTAAATTAAAAAATAATCTCTTAGTTATGATCTATTATCATTTTAAATATTTCAAATTCCATTTGCTAAAATGCTGTTAAGGGTTTGTTGTTGTTGTTGCCATATTGTTTTTTAACATTCAAATGGATATTGGTTTATAGTTTTCTTTCCCTGTATTGTTTCTTGTCTGGTTTTAGATTTATTACAGTAATTCCAGCCTCAAAAAATGAGAAAATATTCTTTCCTCCTATTTTCTGGAAGATTTTGTGTAAAAACAGTAAAAATAGTATCATCTCTTCATTAATTGTCTAATAAAATTTATAGTGAAGAATTTGAGCCCGAGAATCTTTTGATGGGAAGGTTTTTAACTATGAATTCAATTTATTTATATATTATAGGACTATTTAGGTTGTCTGTTGTTTTTAAGTGAGCTCTGGTAGCTACTATATTTCAAGGAATTGGCTCATTTCCTCTAAGTTGTGACATTTATTGGTGTAATTTTCAATTATTCCTTTTAATTAAATTCAATAGGATCTGTGATCAGGTCCTCTCTTTCATTCCTGATATTGGTACCTGTGTATCCATTTTATTATTTTTTCTTCTTCATCAATCTGGATATCAGCTTTTCAACTTTATTGATGTTACTGACTTTTCAAAGAATCAGCTTTTTATGGTTTCTACTTTATTTATTCCATTCTTTATTATTTCTATCCTCCTGCTTAATTTACATTTAATTTGCTCTTCTTTTCATAGTTTCTGGAAGTGAAATCTAGAGTCATTGATTTAAATTTTTTCTTTTCTTCTAAGATTATGTAATCCTATAAATTTCTTTTTTTTTTTTTCTTTTGCGGGGGTGGGAAGAGAGGGAGGGGGAGAGAGAGAGAGAATCTTAAGCAGGCTCCATGCCCCAGCATGGAGCCCAAAGCGGAGCTCGATCTCACAACCCTGAAATCAGGACCTGAGCTGCGGGAAGACTGCTTCTCCTTCTCCCACTCTCCCTGCTTGTGTTCCCTCTCTTGCTGTCTCTCTCTGTCAAATAAATAAATAAAATCGTAAAAAAAAAAAAAAAAAAAAGTCAGACACTTAACCAACCAAGCCACCCAGGTGCCCCTCCTATAAATTTCTCTCTAAGTGCACATATTTGTTATGTTGGATTTTTATTATTGTTCAGTTATAAGTTCTTTCTGATTTTTGAGCCAACGTCTATATAGAAATGCGTTGTTTAATTTCCAAATATTTGGGGATTTTTTTCATATATCTTCCTACTAGCAATTTCTATTTAATTCCACTGTACTCAGAAAACATACTCTGCACCACTTAATCCTCTTAAATTTGTTGATTTGGTTTATAAATCAGCATATGGTCTATTTGATGAATGTTCCATCTGTACTGGAAAAGAATATGTGTTTTTCTTTTGTTGGGCGGAGTATCCATAAATGTCAGTTAGGTCAAATTCACTGGTAGTTTTGCTCATTTTGCCTTACTCAATTATTCTTTTTGCTTTATCAAATTATTAAGAAAGAAATGTTGAAATTTCCAACTATAATTGGGATTTTCCTATTTGTTTTCAGTATTATCAGCTTTTAGTCCATGAAATTTTACATTCTTTCAACTGGTGCACATAAATTTAGGATTGTTATTCTTTCTTGATACATTGACCTATTTATTATTACAAAATGTCCCTATTTATCCTTGGTAATATTTCTTGTTCTGAACTCTATTTTGTCTAATACTAGTATAGCCATGCTGAGTTGTTAGGTTTTTGTTGTTGTTGTTTGCAGTCTTTTTTCCAACCTTTTACTTTTAAACTGTGTCTTTATTTATAAAGTAGAATTCTTTTAAATAGCATATCATTGGATCTTGCTTTTTTTATTCCAAAGTAACAGTCTCTTCCATCTACTAGGGGGATGTGGGCTATTTTCATTTAACACAGCTATCAATATGATTAAGTTTTAATCTACCATCTTTGTTTCTGATACATATTTATCCCATAACCTCTTTGTTCCTTTTTTCCCTTCTTTTCTGTCTTCCTTTGTATTGAGTATTTTATGATATTATTTCTTTTGTTGACTGTCTTAGCTACAGTTTTTCACTGTGTTATTTTAGCAGTTTCTTTAAGCTTTATAGTATACATCTCTAACATATCAGTCTACCTTCCAATAATATATCAGTTTCTGTATATTGTGAGAAACTCATAATAGTATACTTCCATTTGTCCTTCTTCTCTTTTATGCTATTGTTGACCTATATTTCAATTCTATATATCATAAACCTTGCAAAACACTATTATTTTTGCTTTATATAGTCAACTGCCTTTTAACAAGATTAAAAATGAGAAGTAAACTATCTTTTTTTAAATTTTATTTTATTATGTTACATTAGTCATCATACATTACGACATTAGTTTTTGATGTAGTGTTCCATGATTCATTGTTTGCATATAACACCCAGTGTTCCATTCAATACGTGCCCTCCTTAATACCCAACACCAGGCTAACGCATCCCCCCACCCCCTGCCCCTCTAAAACCCTCAGTTTGTTTCTCAGAGTCCATAGTCTCTCATGGTTCATCTCCCCCTCCAATTTCCCCCCCTTCATTTTTCCCTTCCTACTATCTTCTTTTTTTTTTCTTAACGTATAATGTATTATTTGTTTCAGGGGTATGGGTCTGTGATTCATCAGTCTTACACAACTCACAGAGCTCACCATAGCACATACCCTCCCCAGTGTCCATCACCCACCACCCCACTCCTCCCACCCCCACCACTCCAGCAACCCTCAGTTTGTTTCCTGAGATTAAGAATTTCTCATATCAGTGAGATCATATGATACTTATCTTTCTCTGATTGACTTATTTTGCTTAGCAGAATACCCTCTAGTTCCATCCACGTCATTACAAATGGCAAGATTTCGTGTTTTTTGATGGCTGCATAATATTCCATTGCGTGTGTGTGTGTGAGTGTGTGTGTGTGTACCACATCTTCTTGATCCATTCATCTGTCGATGGACATCTTGGCTCTTTCCATACCTTGGCTATTGTGGACATCGCTGCTATAAACATTGGGGTGCAATGTACCCCTTCGGATCACTACATTTGTATCTTTGGGGTAAATACCCAGTAGTGCAATTGCTGGGTCTATTTTCAACTTTTTGAGGAACCTCCATACTGTTTTCCAGAGTGGCTGCACCAGCTTGCATTCCCACCAACAGTGTAGGAGGGTTCCCCTTTCTCCGCATCCCTGCCAACATCTGTCATTTCCTGGCTTGTTAATTTGAGCCATGCTGACTGGTGTGAGGTGGTATCTCATTGAGGTTTTGATTTGGATTTCCCTGATGCCAAGCGATGTTGAGCACTTTTTCATGTGTCTGTTGGCCTTTTGGATGTCTTCTTTGGAAAAATGTCTGTTCACATCTTCTGCCCATTTCTTGATTGGATTAGTTGTTCTTTGGGTGTTGAGTTTGATAAGTTCTTTTTTTTTTTTTAAGATTTTATTTATTTATTCATGAGAGACAGAGAGAGAGAGAAGCAGAGGGAGAAGCAGGCTCCCAAGGAGCAGGGAGCCCGATGCGGGACTCGATCCCAGGACCCTGGGATCATGACCTGAGCCGAAGGCAGACGCTTAACCATCTGAGCCACCCAGGTGCCCGAGTTTGATAAGTTCTTTATAGATTTTGGATACTAGCCCTTTATCTGATATGTCATTTGCAAATATCTTCTCCCATTCTGTCGGTTGCCTTTTGGTTTTGTTGACTGTTTCCTTTGCTGTGCAAAAGCTTTTTATCTTCATGAAGTCCCCATAGTTCATTTTTGCCCTTGCTTCCCTTGCCTTTGGTGATGTTTCTAGGAAGAAGCTGCTGCGGCTGAGGTCAAAGAGGTTGCTGCCTGTGTTCTCCTTTAGGATTTTGATGGACTGCTGTCTCACATTTAGGTCTTTCATCCATTTGGAGTCTATTTTTGTGTGGGGTGTCAGGAAATGGTCCAGTTTCATTCTTCTGCATGTGGCTGTCCAATTTTCCCAACACCATTTGTTGAAGAGACTGTCTTTTTTTCCATTGGACATTCTTTCCTGCTTTGTCAAAGATTAGTTGACCACAGAGTGGAGGGTCCATTTCTGGGCTCTCTATTCTGTTCCATTGATCTATGTGTCTGTTTTTGTGCCAGTACCATACTGTCTTGATGATTACAGGTTTGTAACAGAGCTTGAAGTCCAGAGTTGTGAAGCCATCAGCTTTACTTTTCTTTTTGAACATTCCTCTGGCTATTCAGGGTCTTTTCTGGTTCCATACAAATTTTAGGATTATTTGTTCCATTTCTTTGAAAAAAGTGGATGGTATTTTGATAGGGATTGCATTAAATGTGTAGATTGCTCTAGGTAGCATTGATATCTTCACAATATTTGTTCTTCCAATCCATGAGCATGGAACGTTTTTCCATTTCTTTGTGTCTTCCTCAATTTCTTTCATGAGTATTCCTTAGTTTTCTGAGTACAGATTCTTTGCCTATTTGGTTAGATTTATTCCTAGGTCTTATGGTTTTGGGTGCAATTGTAAATGGGATCGACTCCTTAATTCTGTCTTGTTGTTGATGTTTAGGAATGCCACTGATTTCTGTGCATTGATTTTATATCCTGCCACTTTACTGAGCTCCTGTATGAGTTCTAGCAGTCTTTTGGGTTTTCCACATAAAATATCATATCATCTGCAAAGAGTGAGAGTTTGACGAGAAGTAAACTATCTTAAAACATACATATATAGTTACTATTTCTGCTGCTCTTTACTTCTTTGTGAAGATCCAAGTTTTCATCTGGCATCATTTTCTTTTTCCCTGAAAAAACTTCCTTTAACATATTTTATTAGACTAGGTCTAATTGCTATGAATTTTCTCAGATTTGTTTGGACTGAAAAGTATTTATTTTGCCTTCATTTTTGAAATATATTTTTAGTGGGTTTAGAATTCTAGGTTCAAATATTTTACTTTACTTTACAAATGCTGTCTCATTGTTTTCTTGCCTGTATGTTTTGTGACAAGAAGTTCTGTAACTCAATACAACAGCACTGGGTTTATTAGACTTGGTCATCATGTGTAGAATGGTGATGAAGAATAGTTCAGAGATGGATCCTGAATCCATATCTGAAGTAACTCTGTTAGTAAATACAGGAGTGATCAGAAATTGGCTTATGAGGCCAGGGGCAGTAGAGTGGTTGAGACATAACAATGATTTCTTTCACCCGCAGTCTCAAGTCTTAAAAATTTTCTTTCTAAGGACAGGTCCTCTCATCTAGTAACTGAGTATAATCACCAGTGTATATGATAAGAATTAACTATACATGGTATCAAGAAAAAGAGCCTAATGATGCTTCTAATTGGTACTGCAGATTTATCCAAGAAAGGAGGAAGGCTAAAAATGTGGCTGTAAAAAAGTAAAGTGAATGATATCAATTTATGAAGATTATTTATGTATAATCATCCCCATGCATCCTTTGCGTCAGATTAATATTTTTGAAAATTCAATTGTTTGTAATCATCAACTCTTTTAATGACTGCTTATTATATCACTGTTTATATTCTAATATCTTATATCTAATACCTATATTAAAACAATATGGGAACAGAAATTTCCTGCCTTCAAACAAAAATATGGTGAATATCTACTAGATATTTACCCAAAGAAAATGAAAAACACTAATTTGAAAAGATATATGCACCCCTGTGTTTACTGCAGCATTATTCACAACAGCCAAGATATGGAAGCAACCTACCCAATAGATGAACGGGTTAAGATGTGAGATAATAATAATAATAATATTTCAGCCATAAAAAATAATGAGATCTTGCCATTTGCAATAACATGGATGGACCTAGAGGGTATTATGCTAAGTGAAATAAGTCAGTCAGAGAAAGACAAATACCACATGATTTCACTTATATGTGGAAACTGAAAAACAAAATAAATGAATAAACAAATGAAAACAGAAACAGATATAAATAAAATAAAAAGAAAAAACTGGTAGTTGCCAGAGTGGGGCTGGGGTTGGCGGGGGGGTGGGGTGGGGAATAAGGGGATGAGCAAAATAGGTGAAGGGAATTTAGAGGTACAAAATTCCAATTATAAAATAAACCACAGAGATGAAAAGTAAAGCATAGGGAATATAGTCAATACTATTGTAATACCATTGTATGGTGACAGATTGTAATTATACTTATCCTGACGTGCACTGGGTAATGTATAGAATTGTTGAATCATTATGTTGTGTACCTGAAACTAATGTAACACTGTATATCTACTATATTTAAATGATAAAAATTTAAAAACAGATAAGGGAGGATTTTAAAATAAAGTTCTGCCTAAAATTCCCTAAAAAACATGCAAAAAAAGAACATACAGTGAATATATAATGACCCTTCTTTGTTGATTTAAGATACCTTAAAATTTATAATGCCAGTAGCCATTCTCACTAAAGTAGTTCAAATCTAAATGGTTAAGGCAACGGTTCTCAGTGTTCATAAAATTACCAGGAGAATTTGTTTAAAAGCAGCTTCCCTGTCCCTCCCCATTCTGATTCAGTAATACAGAGTGAAGCCCAAGAGCAAGTGTCAACAGGAATCCTTCCAAAAATTTTTATGCAGCTGATCTGAAGAGCACAGTTGGAGAAACACTTGTTGGGTTTGAAATGACCAAAGGATACATGCAGAGATTCAAGGGATGCAAAGAAGTACTTCTCTAAAAAGAAGTCGAAAGCAGGATTTAGGAAAATATTTAAGTAAAGGTTAGTTTAGCATATTTTATTCAGAGAAGCATTTTAAATGACTGGATATATTTGTGATTAAACTATCAGACTCTCCACATACATAATCTCTGAGTTAGAAATCATTACCTCATTTTATGGCAAAATGTGGCTGAGAGATGTGAAGTAACTTGTCCAAGGTTAGGCAGCTAATAAATGGGAGAACTGGAATTCAGCCCCAGAGCTTCATAATCCAAAGCCCATACCTTTCTGCAGCCTTTGCCTACCCCTTCTCATGTTCCCTCAGTGCTGTTTCCAGAGTCAGAGAGCAGAAACTTTTGAGTTACCGCCATAGGAGTAACTCCATATCTAGAAAGTCCCATATTCTTATCTTGGAAAACAAAATAAATAAAACCAAGAAAAACATGGCTGTTATTCTTTGAAGCTTCTAGGAAAGAAAGAAAACTTTACAGAACTGTCTAGAATATGCTGATTAATACTTCTCTCCCAGTAATCACTCTGTATTGTCACTTACTGTGTGACATATCTCTCTTTCCCACTAGAAACTGAGTTTCTCTAGTTCAAGGTATATGTCTTATTTATCTCTGTAACTAGTCACCACTACCAGAATCACATTGACAAGCTGCCCTGTGGTAGATGCCAATAGCTTACAAGAAACTTGTCTATAAATTTCACTATTTATATTTACTAAGAGAGGTGGTTGAGGACATTATTACTCAGTACTCTCTATATGATACTCCATCAAATTTTTTTTTTCAAATTGAAGTGTCAGGACAATTTCTTGTCTCAGAAATTGGTATGCTTTCTCCTTTTGAACAATATGAATCATATACCTTTAAAATTTATTTTTAGTATTGCTTTGGTTTCCAGGAAGTCAAGAGCCAAATCTGTGGCTCAACTTTATAATTATGTATAGCCTGAATATTTCTGCTCTAAATTGCCATTGATCTTGGCTTATATTCTAATTTATGTTTTCCCATTTTTATTCCTTTTTTGCTATTTAAATTTATGTAATCTTGTAGGTTATCTCAAATATTTTGTGAAACAAATAAATTACAAATAAAATCCCAGTGCCTCGCTGTATTACTTAAGATCACACCAGCTTCACTAATAGATAACCCCTCAAATCTTAACACAACAGAGCTATATTTCTCACACCCATTAATTTCCTTGGCTAGTAGCCTTCCATATGGTTATTCAGGATCAGACTCTTTTCACTTTGTGGACCCTCCCTCCTCCAGGATCTTGTAAACATTCTGATTCAACCAGTATACGGGGATGAGACTGGAGAAAGGTACCTTCACATCCAATCATGTTTCATGGTCAAGAACTAGAGACTAGTCTCTACCTATGCCAAGTCTGGCAGAAAATCAAGATCCTAGGTTGGAAGCAGCTTTCTAGGATTCAGCTCTTTCCAAGGATAAAGAACACAAATTTTTGTTGATCACTTAACTAGCCCCGTTTCCTACTTAAAAGATGTTACAAGATACCCATTGGATCATTTAAAGGGATGCTTACACAGCTAGAACCTCCTTATTTGAAAAAAAAAAAAAAAAAAAACTCCTTATTTGTATATACTTGTCTATAACCTTGTGTTTGTATTATTTAATCAACATATATATAGTGCTTACATGGTAGTGCCTATGAGTTGAATTTCTTTCAGAACTCAAGTGTTTTGTATGACCTCAAACTGCCAATCGAAGTTTCTTGGTCATGGTCATGTAGGTCAACAGAAGGTATTTGTTAATGACCAGCTTCCAGTTGCTTAATGAAGAACTATGGCCAGTAGGCTGAGCATATGGCTGAGAGGGTTTGGACTACATGGACCATGAACACGGTTGTCAGCTTGGGGGTAGGAGCTGTACAAGTCATCCTGATCCCTGCTCATTCTGAAAAAAAGTGAAAACACACACACACACACACACACAATGGGGTGGAGGGCCTGAGGCTGATCAGCAAAATTAGGCAAAAAAACCACATCAAATTACAGCATGAGAAGGATTAAGAGTCCTTGAGTTTTAATCTCCAGCAAAGTTAATTCTCCAAAATGTCAGGCTTTTATATTTCAGGTCAGATTCTAAATATACAAAGATACAGCCTTGTCTAACTGTGTCATCAGGATCCTCAAAATTCCTTAATATTTCTGCAAACACAATCCTCTTCTCACATTAGGGTCTACTTCTTGTTAAAAATTATACTGGTTTAAAGGAAAAGACTATGAAAAATAGCCCATCTTAATTTAGTTCCTTCAATATTTCCTTAGAAACCCCAATTTTATCTGGGTTTATATCCACAGTTGTTGCTTTCAAATCTCTGCTCTCATCCCAGAAGGCATACTGTGATGTTTCTCTTAGAGTTTTCTCCAGGTACAGCTGATAGAATATATTATCATGATTTCACTTACATTGTATATGGTTTCATAGTTCATAGTTCACAAAGCACTTGCACATGTATTATTTCATTATATTCTTACAGTAATCCTATAACATAGGGAACTTGTTATTCCCCTCTTATATTATTATTATTGTTATTTCCCTCTTATAGGTGAGGAACTAGAACCTTAAGGAGATGAATTAGTTTGCCCAAATACACAGTAAGTTGTAGAATGACCATGTATCCCAGTTTTCCAAGGACAGTCTTGGTTTATGCCTCTTCGCCTGGTAAAAAGTATTAATAGCAACCCTTTTACCCTCAAAGTGTCCCAGCTTGAATAATAAATTATTGTCAGTGATGAATCCAGGACTGGAACATAGTTTCTCACATTCAAACATCAGTATCAAGTGGGTGACGGGCACAACACATCCTCCCTCCTTCTGGGTTACTAGAAATTTATGGAGCAAAATGTTTAGTCACATCAGAATGGAGAATTGGGATAAAGTAAGCAAATTGGGATAAAGAAAAGAAGGCTGGATCAGGAGGGGCAAGATGGAGGAGGAGTAGGAGACCTAAATTTTCATCTGGTCCCAGGAATTCAGCTAGATAGGGATCAAACCATTCTGAACACCAATGAACTCAACAGGAGATCGAAGAAAAGAATAGCAGCAACTCTCTGAACAGAAAAGTGACCACTTTCTGGAAGGTAGGACGTGCACAGAAGTGAATCCAAAGTGATATTAGGGAAGATAGATGGCGGGGGAGGGGGGCCTCCGTAGGCCACTACGGGCAAGTGATAGAGCAGTGGAGCACAATATCGGAACTTTTAGAAGTCGGCTCTGCTGAGGGACGTCGCTCCAGCAGTTAAGTGGGGGGGTGGAACCCTCGCTAGGACAGTGTGGTTTCAGGACCCTCGGGGTCACAGAAAGACCGGGGGTGCCTGAGAGCAGCAGAACTCCCAGGTATCGGAGCAGGGAAGCCGGCTGCAGAGACAGAGCCGAGGAGTGGGCTCTCAGCTTGGGGTTGCCATAAACCGTGGTCCAGGGGACAGTTGGGCCACTGCTCCTCCAGCAGGGACCCAACAAGTGGCAGATCTGGGGAGACTCAGCTTCCACCCCCGGGAGGAACGGTGCAGAAGCACACAGCAGGGATCTGTTGGGTTTGGAGACTCCACACGGGGTCAGGTGCCAGAGATAGAAATCCTCGGTCACAGGCCAGGTGAGCATGGGGTGCAGCCAGAGACCAGGGAGACGGGAGTGATTGACTGCTTTTCTCTGGGGGCGCACTGAGGAGTGGGGACTCAAGTTCTCAGCTCCTCTGGGGCAGAGATTGGGAGGCCGCCATTTTCACTCTCGTCCACCAAAGCTGTACAGAAAGCTTGCAGGGAACAAAAGCTCCTGAGAGCAAACCTGAGCAGATTGCTTACCCCACCCCGGCAAGGGCGGGGCAATTCCACCTCAGGCAAAGACATTTGAGAACCATGGCAACAGGCCCCTCCAACAGAAGATCAGCAAGAACAGCCAGCGAAGACCAAGTTTACCAATCAATGAGAATGGCAGGACTCCAGCGCTAGGGGAATACTGCACATAGAATTCATGGTTTTTTTCCCCCAAGATTCTTTAGTCTTTCAAAGTTAATTTTTTTAATTTTCTTTTTTTTTAAATTTTTCTTTTTCTCTTTTTCAACTAACATCTTATCAATCCCTTTTTTGAAAAATCCTTTTTATTTTTCATTTTTAGAGTCATATTCTATCCCTTCATAGTATTAATCTTATTTTTGGTATATATATATATACACATATATATATATGTGTATATATATATATATATATATATATACACACACATATATATATATATGTTTTTCTCTCTTTAAAATTTTGGGATACAGTTTCTTCTAACACACCAAAATATACCCTAAATCCCTAGTGTATGTCTTTGTTCTAGTCTCCCACTTGATCACATTCTCTTTTTTTTTTTAATCCTCTTCTTTCTTTTTTCAACCAACTTCTTATCTTATCAATTCCTTTCATAAAATCTTTTATAATTTTCATCTTTACAGTCATATTCCATCCCTTCATTGTATTTACCCTTATTTTTGTACATATGTAATATTTCTTTCTTTAAAATTTTGGGAGGAACTTTCTGCTAACAGAACAAAATACACCCAAAATCTAGTGTGTGGCACTGATCTATGTACCAGCCTGATCATATTTGATCATATTCTGGTTTTTTTGTTTGTTTGTTTGTTTTATCTTTTTCTTTTTCTTTTTTTCTTTTTTCTTTCTTTCCCTTTCTCTTCCCCCGGTTTCAGGTCTCTTCTGATTTCTTTAGTGTATATTTTTCTGGGGCCTTTGTTACCCTGTTAGCATTTTGTTCTCTCATTCATCTATTCTCCTCTGGACAAAATGACAAGACAGAAAAAAATCACCTCAAAAAAAAAAGAACAAGAGGCAGTACCGACTGCCAGGGACCTAATCAATATGGACATTAGTAAGATGTTGGAACTAGAGTTCAGAATGACAATTATAAAGATACTAGCTGGGCTTGAAAATAGCATGGAAGAGATTCGAGAAACCCCTTCTGGAGAAATAAAAGAGCTAAAATCTAACCAAGTCGAAATCAAAAAGGCTATTAACGAGGTGCAATCAAAAATGGAGGCTCTAACTGCTATGATAAATGAGGCAGAGGAGAGAATTAGTGATACAGAAGACCAAATGATGGAGAATAAAGAAGCTGAGAAAAAGAGAGATAAACAACTATTGGATCACAAGGGCAGAACTCAAGAGATAAGTGATACCATAAGATGAAATGACATTAGAATAATTGGGATCCCAGAAGAAGAAGAAAGACAGAGAGGGGCAGAAGGTATATTGGAGAAAATTATAGCAGAGAACTTCCCTAATTTGGGGAAGGAAACAGGCATCAAAATCCAGGAGGCACAGAGAACCCCCCTCAAAATCAATAAAAATAGGTCAACACCCCAACATCTAATAGTAAAACTTAAGAGTCTCAGAGACAAAGAGAAAATCCTGAAAGCAGCTCGGGAGAAGAGGTCTGTAACCTACAATGGCAGAAACATTAGACTGGCAACAGACCTATCCACAGAGACCTGGCAGGCCAGAAAGGATGGGCATGATATATACAGAGCACTAAATGAGAAAAATATGCAGCCAAGAATACTATATCCAGGTAGGCTGTCACTGAAAATACAAGGAGAGATAAAAAGCTTCCAGGACAAACAAAAACTAAAGGAATTTGCAAACACAAAACCAGCCCTACAGGAAATATTGAAAGGGGTCCTCAAAGCAAGGAGAGAACCTAAAAGTAACACAGACCAGAAAGGAACAGAGACAATATACAGCAACAGTAACCTTACGGACAATACAATGGCACTAAATTCCTATCTTTCAATAGTTACCCTGAATGTAAATGGGCTAAATGCCCCAATCAAAAGACACAGGGTATCAAATTGGATTAAAAAAACAAGACCCATCAATATGCTGTCTGCAAGAGACTCATTTTAGACCCAGAAACACCTCCAGATTGAAAGTGAGGGGGTGGAAAACCATTTACCATGCTAATGGACACCAAAAGAAAGCTGGGGTGGCAATCCTTATATCAGACAAATTAGATTTTAAACCAAAGACTATAAAAAGAGATGAGGAAGGACACTATATCATACTTGAAGGGTCTATCCAACAAGAAGATCTAACAACTGTAAATATCTATGCCCCTAACATGGGAGCAGCCAATTAATAAAAAAGTAAAGAAACACATCGACAACAATACAATAATAGTAGGGGATTTTAACACCCCCCTCACTGAAATGGACAGATCATCTAAGCAAAAGATCAACAAGGAAATAAAGACTTTAAATGACATACTGGACCACATGGACTTCACAGATATATTCAGAACATCCCATCCCAAAGCAACAGAATACACATTCTTCTCTAGTGCCCATGGAACATTCTCCAGAATAGATCACATCCTAGGTCACAAATCAGGTCTCAACTGGTACCAAAAGACTGGGATCATTCCTTGCATATTTTTGGACCACAATGCTTTGAAACTAGAACTCAATCACAAGAGGAAAGTCGGAAAGAACTCAAATACATGGAGGCTAAAGAGCATCCTACTAAAGAATGAATGGGTCAACCAGGAAATTAAAGAAGAATTTTAAAAAATTCATGGAAACTAATGAAAATGAAAACAGAAATGTTCGAAACCTTTGGGATGCAGCAAAGGCAGTCCTAAGAGGAAAGTATATAGCAATACAAGCCTTTCTCAAGAAACATGAAAGGTATCAAATACACAACCTAACTCTACACCTAAAGGAGCTAGAGAAAAACCAGCAAATAAAGCCTAAACCCAGCAGGAGAAGAGAAATAATAAAGATCAGAGCAGAAATCAATGAAATAGAAACCAAAAGAACAAGAGAACAGATCAACAAAACTAGGAGCTGGTTCTTTGAAAGAACTAACAAGATTTATAAACCCCTGGCCAGACTTATCAAAAACAGAAGATAAATGACCCAAATAAATAAATCATGAATGAAAGAGGAGAGATCACAACCAACACCAAAGAAATACAATTATAAGAACATATTATGAGCAATAAAATGCCAGCAAATTAGATAATCTGGAAGAAATGGATGCATTCCTAGAGATGTATCAACTACCAAAACTGAACCAGGAAGAAACAGAAAACCTGAACAGACCTATAACCACTAAGGAAATTGAAGCAGCAATCAAAAATCTCCCAACAAACAAAAGCCCAGGGCCAGATGGCTTCCCAGGGGAATTCTACCACACATTTGAAGAATTAATACCTATTCTTCTGAAACTGTTCCAAAAAATAGAAATGGAAGGAAAACTTCCAAACTCGTTTTATGAGGCCACCATTACCTTGATCCCAAAACTAGACAAAGACCCCATCAAAAAGGAGAATTACAGACCAATATCCTTGATGAACATGGACGCAAAAATTCTCACCAAAATACTAGCCAATAGGATCCAACAGTACATTAAAAGGATTATTCACCACGACCAAGTGGGATTTATCCCTGGGCTGCAAGGTTGGTTCAACATCTGCAAATCAACCAATGTGATACAATACATTAATAAAAGAGAGAACAAGAACCATATGATCCCCTCAATAGATGCAGAAAAAGCATTTGACAAAGTACAGCATCCTTTCTTGAATAAAACTCTTCAGAGTATAGGGATAGAGGGTACATACCTCAATATCATAAAAGCCATCTATGAAAAACCCACAGCGAATATCATTCTCAATGGGGAAAAACTGAGAGCTTTTCCCCTAAGGTCAGGAACACGGCAGGTATGTCCACTATCGCCACTGCTATTCAACATAGTATTAGAAGTCCTAGCCACAGCAATCAGACAACAAAAAGAAATAAAAGGCATCTGAATCAGCAAAGAAGTGAAACTCTCACTCTTTGCAGATGATATGATACTTTATGTGGAAAACCCAAAAGACTGCACCCCAAAACCGCTAGAACTCATACAGGAGTTCAGTAAAGTGGCAGGATATAAAATCAATGCACAAAAATCAGTGGCATTTCTATACACTGACAACAAGACAGAAGAAAGAGAAATTAAGGAGTCGAGCCCATTTACAATTGCACCCAAAACCATAACATACCTAGGAATAAATCTAACCAAAGAGGCAAAGAATCTGTACTCAGAAAACTATAAAATACTCATGAAAGAAATTGAGGAAGACACAAAGAAATGGAAAAACGTTCCATGCTCATGGATTGGAAGAACAAATATTGTAAAAATGTCAACGCTACCTAGAGCAATCTACACATTTAATGCAATCCCTATCAAAATACCATCCACTTTTTTCAAAGAAATGGAACAAATAATCCTAAAATTTGTATGGAACCAGAAAAGACCCCAAACACCCAAAGGAATGTTGAAAAACAAGACCAAAACTGGTGACATCACAATTCTGGACTTCAAGCTCTGTTACAAACCTGTAATCATCAAGACAGTATGGTACTGGCACAAAAACAGACACATAGATCAATGGAACAGAATAGAGAGCCCAGAAATGGACCCTCCACTCCATGGTCAACTAATCTTTGACAAAGCAGGAAAGAATGTCCAATGGAAAAAAGACAATCTCTTCAACAAATGGTGTTGGGAAAATTGGACAGCCACATGCAGAAGAATGAAACTGGACCATTTCCTTACACCCCACACAAAAATAGGCTCCAAATGGTTGAAAGACCTAAATGTGAGACAGCAGTCCATCAAAATCCTAGAGGAGAACACAGCCAGCAACCTCTTCAACCTCAGCAGCTTCTTCCTAGAAACATCGCCAAAGACAAGGGAAGCAAGGGCAAAAATGAACTATGGGGACTTCATGAAGATAAAAAGCTTTTGCACAGCAAAGGAAACAGTCAACAAAACCAAAAGGCAACCGACAGAATGGGAGAAGATATTTGCAAATGACATATCAGATAAAGGGCTAGTACCCAAAATCTATAAAGAACTTATCAAACTCAACACCCGAAGCACAAATGATCCAGTCAAGAAATGGGCAGAAGACGTGAACAGACATTTTTCCAAAGAAGACATCTAAATGGCTAACAGACACATGAAAAAGTGCTCAACATCACTTGGTGTCAGGGAAATCCAAATCAAAACCTCAATGAGATACCACCTCACACCAGTCAGCATGGCTCAAATTAACAAGTCAGGAAACAACAGATGTTGGTGGGGATGCGGAGAAAGGGGAACCCTCCTACACTGTTGGTGGGAATGCAAGCTGGTGCAGCCACTCCGGAAAACAGTATGGAGGTTCCTCAAAAAGTTGAAAATAGAGCTACCGTACAACCCACCAATTGCACTACTGGGTATTTAACCCAAAGATACAAATGTGGGGACCCGAAGGGGTATGTGCACCCCAATGTTTATAGCAGCAATGTCCAAAATAGCCAAACTACGGAAAGAGCCAAGATGTCCATCAAGAGATGAATGGATAAAGAAGATTTGTGTGTGTGTGTATATATATATATATATACACACACACACACACAATGGAATATTATGCAGCCTTCAAAAGGAATGAAATCTTGCCATTTGCAACGATGTGGATGAAACTGGAGGGTATTATGCTGAGTGAAATAAGTCAATCAGAGAAAGACATGTATCATATGATCTCACTGATAGGAGGAATTCTTAATCTCAGGAAACAAACTGAGGGTTGCTGGAGTGGTGGAGGGTGGGACGGATGGGTGGCTGGGTGATAAACACTGGGGAGGGTATGTGCTATGGTGAGTGCTGTGAATTGTGTAAGACTGTTGAATCACAGACCTGTACCTCTGAAACAAATAATACATTATATGTTAAAAAATAAGAAGAAGAAGATAGCAGGAAGGGAAAAATGAAGGGGGGGAAATCGGAGGGGGAGACGAACCATGAGAGACTATGGACTCTGAGAAACAAACTGAGGGTTCTAGAGGGGAGGGGGTGGGGGATGGGTTAGCCTGGTGATGGGTATTAAAGAGGGCACGTAACGAATTGAGCACGGGTGTTACACGAAACAACGAATCATGGATCACTACATCAGAAACTACTGGTGTAATGTACAGTGATTAACATAACATAATTAAATTTAAAAAAGAAAGAAAGAAAAGAAACGAAGGCTGTCCTTTCTTTAACCTCAAGGTAAGCACTGACATTTATCCTCAGTTTGGAAATCATGTCAATTCAATTTACAGCTAAATTGAAAGGAAGTCCAGAGATTTTCCCCAGGCTCATGAATCCATTGCTATTATTCCACCCAGGCCTTTTTCCACAGAACTATGCAAGTACCAGTCTCACGCTATTTCTGTCATCTATTGAGAAGATCCATTAGTGACACAATTTCCTTATTGTTCCCTATAACGTTGTATAAGGCCAGAGCATGGCATATTTTTCTTCCCCAAATAGTCAGAGTAGACAATTTAATGCCAATTAATAACCAAGTCATTTACTGCCGTATGTGAAAAAGAACGTAGCTAACCATCTGAGATTAAATATCAGAACCAGACTGTAGTGATCTGGAAGCTGAACCCAGGCAGGGGCAAGGCAAATAGAAGGAATGTGCTCTACCTTACCACACATTTTCCTTTCTTTTCTTTATGTTTGCCACTGGTTAAATGTCCTAGAGTTCAATTCCTATCGCCATCTGTGCACCCCATGAAGTGGTGGACGGTGAAGTAGGTGAGGACGGGGCGAGGGGAGGTGACAGGGTGGAGAGGGGGAGGGGAGACTATCTTAAACAATTGGCAAGAAAAAGCCACTTCACGTAGCCAGAATAGATTTTTGTCTGAAGGAAATGGCAGTGCTTGGGCTTTTTTTTTTTTTAATGAAAAGTACCTTTGTTCCAATAGTTTTTCAAGAACAAAAATGTATCTTTACACTTTTGTCATTATATTTATGAACTGTAAATCCTCATTTTATGGAAACACTGCAGGATTTCAAACTCCTAAATCAACCTGGTAAATCTCCAACCTCAGGAGTTCAATTCAAGGAGAACCCCTTCAAAGATACTGACATTTTATAGGGAACTTCAGGAAAAACAAACAATGAGAGTTTTCAATGTACATTTTTTTGTAACCCTAAAGGCTTGTCATGGGAGACAGCGAACATGTAAAGAGAATAAAGCCTGCTGCTGAGATTGCATTTTCTGAGCCCCAGGTCAGTATGACTTAAACAATAACAGTAAGATGGTCTCTTGGGAAATTTGGTCTGGGGCCCCTAACAAACCACCATTGTTTCCTTAAAGGAACATTTTACTTTTATATCAGGGTATCATGATGTTGGATATACAAGTAAACTTTTGAAAGGGAGAAAAATGACTCTTTAGAAAACCCATCTGCAATTGCAAAGCACTTTACAAATATTGTAGGCTTGAGGCTTCACCTTCTTCTCTCTTACAATATTTCCCATTATTTGCTAGACACAGTCTTGTTATAAGTGTTGTATCTCGGTGAACTGTATGCCAACTTCTACTAATGACACCACTTCAATACACCCAGCTTTACCAATGTTTAGCCAGCTGGTAGTCCACATCAGCCAATCCAAATATTTCATTGTTGGATGAAATAGTTTCACAGGCAACCACAGTTGTTAGGCATGTGAATTTTATTAAGGCTTATTCCATAGACTAGGACAAAACAGAACACAGAGCAGTTCACTCCGAGTTGCTGAGTGAGACTCGTTGCAAACAATTTCCACCCATTCACTGAACAATGTCCAAAAAATTATGATCTTCATGGAATTGTGAGTTGTGGAACTATGTGAAAGTGCTTAGAGTCCTGAAAGCCAATAGAAACCATGTCTCTTTTTGCTAATGAGAAGGCCTTAGTTCATGCAGTGCTTAACAGAGGTGGAGGCAAATGTCTCTTAATCCCCTAAATAGAAAGGATACGTAGAAACTACATAATGAAATATGTCATCTTTTTCTCTCCAATATATAGTGATGCCTGTGCCAAGCAGTAATGCTCTATTCCTGAAAGTCCATACCAAGGATTTTTAATGGCATTATCAGCAGGGTGTCCTACACTCTTGCCTACATGAGCCATTTTCTGCAACCTTGAATGAAAGACTTCCCTTTCATATGCCACTGTGGAAACACATCATTCCCCGCAGCTTGCGCCTCTCCAGGCTGTCATAACTGCTTCAGGGAATGTCTTTATCAGCCACTAGAGAATCCGTGCTGGGAAAAGAATTCCAGGGCTGTCCTTAGGTTTACTTACTGAGAGGGTTTTAATGTGCTCGGTGGGTCACTAACACATAAAAGGGGTCAAATGTTTTTACCAATTCTTTTGGAAAGGGAGTAAAGAATTCTGCAGGGAAGCTGGGCTCAGACTCAGCCAATTCAAATTCAGAAAGTGCACAGACTACACAGAAATGAAACACTAGTGTCAGCTCGGAGAGGCACGGTCACAGAAAAGATGGCTCAAACAACAAAATTGGTTTTGAAGAATCAGGGAGGCATTGGCTACAGAGAGCAACTCAGGCCAAGAGTCAACTGTGGGAGATTCTGTTTCCCTTTGCCACTACTGACCTGCGAGGTGTCTGGGCAGACCCAGCAAGATTAACCATGCCCCACGCCCATCCGGAGTGATGTCTCAGATGTGAACACTTTTTAACAATGCAGACATATACCCTATATTCTACTGTTCTCTGATTTTTATTATGTGTTCATGAATCTAACCCTCCAGACAAACTATAATCACTGTAAGGTCACAAACTACATAAAATATGCCCTTGGGATCCCATATGAAACTCTTCAGAGTACTGAGCACAGAATCAGTACTCAATAAATACTTATTGAAAATCTGAATATAATGATGCTAACAGAAAGAAAAGGGCAAGAAATCCATGCATCAATATACTGTGAGTGCCATGAGGGAGCTTCTCTGCTCACTGTTCTCTCCCCAGTGCATGGAGCAGGTAGGCTTAATGCATTTTTTGTTGAATATGCAAGATTTGTTGAATGAATTTGTGAATATTAATAAATATTTTATAATACTGATGTATTTTAGTTCTGTTTTAATGGACTAATACATACATTTTCCCAATTAGTAAGTATTCTTTTATAGCTGACCTTGTAATAGCTGCATTTATTGCATGAATAGATCATGATCTATTTAAATAGATCTATTTAAATAGATCATGATCTATTTAACCCTGCTGATAATTGCATGAATAGATCATGCTAGAAATTTAAGTGCTTTCCTTTTTATTTATTTATTTATTTTTTTAATCTCCCTCATCTTGCTTCCTCTTTCCTTTCTTCTGAAAACCAGACTCAAAAAATTCACATAGGAAAGCCTGGAGCCTTTTGACTAGAAAGAAAGCCAAAGAGCTCTTGAGGATAGTTGTGGGTTTTTTGTTATTGTTTTTTAAGAAACAAAGTGTAAAGTTTTAATAATTTCTTTTTGTTTTGCATTATTTAATTAAGCCTTTTTATTTTAATAGAATTATAGATTCGCCAGCACAGAGAGAGCCTGTGTACCATTTCTCTAGCACCCTCTCCAATGATAACATCTTACAAAACTATATATATATATCACAACCAGGATCCTGACATTGATACAGTCAAAAACAGGACATTTCCTTCAGTCCCTCCTGTTGTATTTTTATATACATTTTCCCTCATACCCCAATCCCTCCTCAAACCCTGACAACCGCTAATTCTTCATTCATCAATGTTACCTAAATGGTATTATACAATATGCAAACTTTTGGGATAGGCTTTTTTATTCACCCTAATTCTCTTGATATTCACCTGGGTTACTGCTTATATCAACATTTTGTTCTCAGTACTCTTACTGAGTAATATTCCATGTTATGGATCTACCACAGTACATTTAACTATTCGCCCATTGTAAAACATCTGAGTTGTTTCCAATTTGGGGCAGTTAGGAATAAAGCTGCTGTAATCTTTGTGTACAGGTTCCTGTGTAAACCTGTCTTATTTCTTTGGTATAAACAGACAAGGGAGCAAAATGCAACTGCTGGATTGTATGGTAATTGCACATCTGATTTATTAAGAAACTACTGAATTGTTTTCCAGAACAGCTATATCATTTTACATTCCCATCAGCAATGTATAGGTGATCCAGTTTTTTTACATTCTTTTTTTTTCCCATTTTTTTCACATTTTTGACAGCATGTAGTGTTGTCATTTTTATTCTAGCCATTCTGATAGGTGTGTAGTGATAGTCCCCTGTGGGTTTTTTCTAATTAGTAAACTGTATTTTTAGAGCAGTTTTAGGTTCACAGCATACGTGAATGGAAAGTACAGTTCCCAAATACCCCTTGTCCTTACGTATGCACAACTTCCCCCACAGTAGACACTCTGCACCACAGTGGTACAATTGTTACAACTGATGAATCTATGCAGGCACATCCTTATCACCCAAAGTCTATAGATTACATTACAGTTCATTCTTGGTGTTACACATCCTAGGGTTTTAGCAAACGTACAATGACATGTAACCGCCACTGTAGTATCATACAGAATAGTTTCCGGGCCCTAAAGTTCCTCTGTGCTCTGCCTACTCATCCCTTCCTTTCCCTAACCCCTGGCAACCACTCATCTTTTTACTGTCACTTTAATTTTGCCTTTTCCACAATGTCATATAGTTGGAATCATACAGTGTGTAGACTTTTCAGTTTGGCTTCTTTCACTTAGAAACATGCATTTTAAGTTTCCTCCATGTCTTTTCATGGCTTGACAGCTATTTTTTTTTTTTTGACAGCTTATTTCTTTTTAGTACTGAATAATATTTCATTTTCTGGATGTACCACAGTTTATTTATCCATTCCCCTATAGAAGGACATCTTGACTGCTTCCACATTTTGGCAATTATGAATAAAACTTCTATAAATATCCATGGGCAGGTTTTTGTGTAGACATAACTTTTCAATTCATTTTGGTAAATACCAAGGAATAAGATTGTTGGATGATATGGCAAGAAACCACCAAACTGTCTTCCAAATTGGCTGTACCATTTTGCATTCCCATCAGCAATGAATGTTTCTGTTGTTCCACATCCTCACTCGCATTTGTTTGACAGTGTTTTGGATTTTGGCCATCCTAACAGGTGTGTGGTGGTATTTCATTGTTGTTTGAACTTGCATTTCCCTGAGGACATATGATGCAGAGTGTCTTTTCGTATGCTTATTTACCAACTGTATATCTTTGGTGAGGCCTCTCTGTTAAGGGTATTTTTGCCCCTTTTTTAATTGAGTTTTTGTTTTCCTATTGTTGAGTTTTAAGAGTTCTTAGAGTTTTAAGAATTTTTGCATAAAAATTCTTTATTAGATGTGTATTTTGCAAATATTTCTCTCCCAGTCTGTGGCTTAGTGATCATTTCCTTAACATTGTCTTTCACAGAGCAGAAGCTTTTCATTTATTGAAGCCTAGCTTATCAATTATGTCTTTCATGGCTCACATTTTTGGTACTGTATCTGAAGAGTCATTGCACAACCTAAGTCATCTAGGTTTATAGGCTCTGATAAAATCTCAGCAGGTTAAGCTCTGAAAACAGTCTCTCCTGAGGACAAGCTTTGTTAAGAACAGAATGCCCTGGCTATGCAAAACGGTGACTTTTTCCCTTCTCCTGCCAGAAGCCTAAGGGGATTTTTCTCTGATATACACTCTGAGAAACTGGAAGGAAAACTCATAAAAGTGTTGGGGCATCCCTCCAATGGGCTGGGTCAGAGTTGTTAACTCTCAGACTTGCCCACAGTGAGCCTCCAGCCACTGGCCTATCAGTTCAGGTTTTTCGACCCAGGCACTGATTCCTTTGGCGGATTCTGATTGTGGATCTCTGCTACAATAGGTTGCAATTATCTGTACCTGCTTGTCTGTCTCTCCAATACTGGAGGGCAGCAGTTTTTCCTATGATCTCACTTCTCTAACAGATCTAACAGAAGCTGTTGATTTTTTAGTGTGTTCAGGTTTTAATTTGCATTTCCCTAATAGCTAACAATGTTGAGCATCTTTTCATGTGCTAAGAACAGTTTAAACCATGCTAACTTTTAGTGACAGTTACCCTTTCTAACTAAAAAGAGTAACTGCGTTCTCAAAAAATTTTCACCTAAAGAAACTAGGCTACTCAGAGATCTAGAGTCATGTATGTGTGGGAAAGATGATTGGTGCCATTTCCTTGTTCTTGAGAGCTTCTTGAGGGCAGGAATGGTATCTCCTCCAGTGAACACAATGATGTTCACTGAACTGCATTGATCTATGGAATAGATGACTCAGAGCTCGGTCACAGAGCTCTAGATAGGAAAGCATATCTATATCTAGATAGGAAAGTATATTATTTCATGGAAGTAATAGAGAGACATCAAGAGGCAAGCCAATGAAAGGTCCCTAAAATTTCCAAGTAAGCACAGAACTGTATGCCCCATCATGACACAGTTTACTGTTACATTTATCAGGACATTGCCAGTGGAATAGGAGCTCCAACTGCTACAGATTGTAAAAGCTAAAAATTATTGTATAAGGAGAATGTTTGTCTTATCACAGCCTCAGTGAGCATTGCACATGGCTCTCTGTGTACATAAAGCCAGTATGGCAAATGCTGCATCTAATTACATCCAGCCAGTTCAGTTTTCCTGATGCTAATAACCTAGTTCCCATTTTTACCTGGACTTCCCAAAGTTGCATCTTAACAGTGAATTTTTAAGTATGTGATGTTGTTCTCTGACCCTTGGAGATTATTTAAATCTTTTTGTTGTTATTTTGGAATTAGTTTTGGCTTTTTCAAGGGTATATACTCATCAGCTTGAATTTAACAACTTGAGAGAGATCCAATCCCTCTATAGAGCTCAGGAATTGCAACCCGCTTTACCAGACACACAAAAGCCAGGCTAACCCAAAACACAAACAGGGTCAAATCAGAAGAAGCAGAAGGGACTATAGATGCAAGCAGTTAGAACTGCCCCCTCCAACCCTAAGGAGATTTCTGAGGGCTCCGGTAGAGCAACCTGTTGTATATCCATCTTAGTCACTCATTTCCCACTGCACACATAATATCCAATCCAGTGGATGCATTTTGTCCCCCTGCCAACTTATGTTTCATTTGTGACTAAACAACACATTTGGTCCTTCTCCTTTTCCACCAAAGTTCTATTTTTGTTTTGTTTTTGAAGGTTTTGAGGATAACATAGCTTATAAACACGGGCAGTAGATTTTGGTAAGAAAACAAATATGTAAGAATAATGGAAAATATGGAAATTATTTTGAGTAAGGGCTCTGGTAGAATTCTAATATCCATTGAAGGTATAAATAGAAAAATTACCATCAACTAAGATTGAATGGGGTGGTAGAAACACTATCCAAACTAATACCTATTCTTCCCTTCTTTTTTCTTACAAATAGTTTATTTTCCTGCCTCCTTTACAGATAACGTGGCAAATGAGGTAAGCAGAAAGTACTGAGTGGCCTTTTAGATAAAACATTTTTGTCAGGAAATGAAAATTATCACAGGATCTCCAGCATGCATCTTGGACTCATGATGTGAAAACAAAGAGAATCTTAGAAAGTTGGGCCAAGACATCCTAGAAGTGCTGAACCAAGCCAGCAAATGTCTTCCTGGACATTTGAAGCCACTTTTGTTTGAATATTTTCTTATTGGTAATGGAACCTAATCCTTGCTGAGACTGTTGGTGATACAAAGGGTTCAAACCCCATTGGCAGAAATTGAGGAGAAAGTTTAGCTCTTACATAAAGGCAACCGCTAATAATTCCATAGTTATCTTCAATGAGAAAGAGTATTTATCACTAATATGTAAACATATAATAGAGATGTTATATGTTGACATGTACAAATTTAGAAATAGGAGTGAGGGTGAAGTTAGAACTGAAAAAACATAGTGGGAGACTCATGAGAGGTCTTGGGAATGAATGATGGACTAACTTGGTGATGTGACCTACTGGGAGAGGCCAGTCTGGTTAGAGATTACACATGGAACTTTTGTTCCAGGAGCCCAAACTAAAATTGCTCCTAATGAAGTCAACATAAACCAAAATGAAATTAAGATGCCATGTTACTGATAGTGTTTATGAAATAGTCTTATTGATCATTATGACTAACAAATGAGGGTTATTATTAATATTTTTAAAAAGGGTAACTCAAAGTTGATTCTTTAAACTTCCATGGTAACTGGTAACTATTGGGAAATTATCTTTGAAATGGCTTTAGTTATGTTAGTTATGTCTTGTGTTGGTTTTATCTAGTCTGTTGGAAGTGAAAAAACAAAATCATATGTTGAACATTTACCAAAAAAAAATTATTTTTCAATTTTTATTGAATTATGGATATAGTGGGAAGAGAGAAAGAATATAGTCTGAATTACGCAAATATGCACTTTAATCTTCCAGGCCAACATTTTCCTTTTTGGACAATTTTCTTCTTAGCCTTTAAAACTTTCAATACAAGATGAAAATAAATTAAACCACAGAATTCGTTTCAGGAAAAACAAAATAAAACAAAACAAAAAGGAAAAAAAAATTCCATAGCTACAGGAGGTAAAGGTAATTTCCTTTGGATAACATTTTCAATGGACTCTTTGTTTTTTTGATATAATAAAAAAAAAATGTTAAAACTAAATAGGCAACTCTGACCTTTAACTATTATAACTTGTGTAGAAGTATAAAATTCAGATTAAATCATCAGCAATTAATTCTCTGAGCTGGATACCACATCTGTAATGAAGTTTCTACAGTTTCTACAGCAAAGATTTCACTTTTTTTTTTTCTTATTAATTGGGAAACTAATAAGTGAGGGGAGGGAAGATTGTGGTTATAAATCATCATTCTCACTATTAACAGCTATCTTATATTGCACATGTACTATTCTCCAGGCATTGTAATAAGGACTATACTTTTAAAAATCTAATTTAAAAATATCTAATATCAACATCCTTAAAAAGTACATACTATTATGATCATCCCCATTTAACTATTGAGGCAGGCACCTGAGGCTCAGATAGACTTGGTATTTTCCCAAAATCACATGGTTAACAGAAATGTCAGAGGTGGTGCTTAAGTCCAGGTTGTCTGACTCCAAAACTCTGAACTAATCACCACAGTTTAGACTTTAAGGGAATGTATGTTATAATGGAAAGAAGTTTTAAAATTTCCACAAATGGACAGGAAACCTTAAATAAATGAAAAGGAAAACTTATGGCTGGGTATAGACACTTCAAACTAAAGGATGACTAAAAAATTAGTTTGTATTTTAAGCCCATATTGAATGAGCCAGGGCTTTCTGGTTTCATGAGGAAACTCAGCATGTTCCATCATGGATGAGTGATAAGGTCTACTTGACAGAGGCAGTAATATAATATGTGAGATGTAGACATTTTTTTTTATTATTCCTTAGAAAGTTCACCTATGATCTTCCCTATGGTTCTCCCTCCTGGCTCCTCTCCCTTTTAACAGGGAGCGGAAGCCATCTTAAAATATAGTAAGACTATAAAACTGAGGTTTTATCTCCTATCCCATGGTAATTCTGGCATCCCAAGATTGATTGAAATAAATACCAATTCCTAATTGTTTTTCTCTTGATCAGTATAAATTATTTTTACAATTAACTTTGACACATGATTTTGTCCACACCATAGCCCACAGTAAGATCTTATTGAACAGTGTAGTGAGAACAAAGAGATCTGTAGAGAGCTGGAGTTGAAGGTCTAGTCCTATTTCCATGCTAAGTAGTTATTTAGCCTTAGGAAAGTAACTTAATTTCTCTGACCTTCAGTTTTCTTATCTATAAAGTGAAATCACTGGACTACGTGAATTCTACTCCCTCCAGCAATAAGATTTTATACTCTCTCTGAGGTGTCACTTAAATTTTCAAGTATCAGTGTGCAATAGAAAAAAATTTTCATCACACACTTTTCTCACCTCGGACAGTGTGTCACCATCCCTCCTAACACTACCCTCCTAACACAAGCTCTATCTGTACATCCAGCAGTGCCCTTCTCAACCCCTTGAGATGACCACTGCCCAACTACCTTATGCATAAGATCAGCTCCTAGAAAGACTTGTATATGGTTTGGTGATCTGGGCAGCACTATGATTACAACTCATCGGAACTGCAATGGAGTATTTACAATCCACAGCACATTTTCTTCCACAATTGACACTGATTTGCAGAAGCATGAGAAAGGGGGGGTTAAGGACACAAAATCAGCTGTCTTCGTGATTTAGTAGTAAGTTTATCTACCTCTCAGAGATCAGAAAAGAACTGTATCACTGAATTCCTATGGGGAAAGAAAAATCCAACTCGCATGATAAAATAGACTTTAATAAAAGACCAATCACAAAGATGTAGGCAGGACTAAGAAGCCCAAAATGATGTTGGAATCCCCCAGAACTAGCAACACAGGAAGCCATCCATTATCATGCACAGACCTGAAGGGGCAGGAGAGACAATAGCTTTGAGAAGTCAAATGAGAGAAAGAGCCAGGGAGGGAGGTGCATTTAGTAGGACCTCTAGTGGTAGAGGAGTGCACCCAATGCCAGGAAAAAAAAAAATCCCAAAGTAGGCAGAATGCAGGGAAAAAATGCCCTATTTTTCTCATGCTGCCTTCTTATCTCTTATTGGTGCCTGTCATCGGCCAAGGCCATTTATCAAGGAGACCAGCATGCTTAGGGGTCAGTGTTTTGCAGCCCAAAGTAGAGCAAAGAACAGCTGAAAGTGGATCTGACTTAGGGAGGCAGCTAGTATGCACAATATAACCAGCATAGGTACTCAGACTTTCCAAGACAAGTTTTAGTATAATTGAACTATTTTTCATTCCCAATGAGAGCTGAGTATAAAGAAATGACAATATGCTTTAGCAGGTAGTCCATATTTCCCTAGTAATTTTTATAGGCAATTTCCTTTTGATTCATTTTCATTTTGATTTTTCATTTTTATTGGCACTTAGCTGTTAATGAGGAATTGCTTCATTTCCTCTAATTCTTGCTTTGTCTTGATTGATACATCTCCACATTAGGATCCTGTTAACCACTGTGTAGCACTGGCCGTCACTGGCCAAATTAGACACTTCTCTTTACTCTGTTAAAACTTAGCATGTGAAACTGCATACTGCCTTCTATCCTCACATTTTTAGTTCTAAAAGTTAGCAATTCTAATTTTTAGGTTGAAGTAACAGTGAATTTAGCCTAAGAGAATGACTATTTAACATTTAGGGTGGACACTATTTCTGAAATTCTTTTTGCTCTCTCTGAAGCATTTATAATGCCCTGGGGAGAACAATAATTAAAACATGGACACACCCATGTCATTTGGGAGACACTATTTCCCAGTGAACTACTATATAGACCGTATTCCTCTTATTAAGCATGAGATTTTGGATTATTCTAAAACATGACACTGAAGTGTTAACAGACTAAGAATAAAACTGAACCCAATGTGTGCCAAGTCTGGGCAGTTCATAAACCCAGTGCAGCTCACTGTTAACATGTAGCTTGGCAAACTCATAGTCTGAGCTGCAAGTTGGGCTGTTTTCTACCTCATTGTAGCCCTTAAGATTCTGGGATCAGACCAGAGCTGTCAGTTTGGTTTAGTGAAACAGAATCCAGCTCTCTCTTCCATGCCTTCAGTTTCTTAGGAGAAAATTAATTATAATTTAAACTATATACATTTACATACACGTATCCAGAATTGTTAAATGAAAAGAATTTTCAGAGTACAGTAAGACTTTAAAATCACCTTTGGATCATAAAGTAGAGCGATTTGGTTTTATATTTTACCATTTTTTCCCTCCTTTACTCTTTTTTCATGTAAACTTACTTCTAGAAATGTATTTCAAGTTCCAGATAACAAATCCAACAACAAAGACAATTTAAAAGTATAGAAAAATATTTACTCTTTTTAATTTATAGTTTTGTCACTTAGCCTTATTTGTATCACTACAGCTAAAGGAGTCTTAACATATTAGCACAGAAACATATACAAACATATACACAAACATACAAATATATGAAAATTTGTGTTCTCCAATTATAGAGGGAACATTCAGAATAAATATGAATGCTTGTGTTTACCATCCAAAAGAAGGGATAGAAGAGTTAAAATACCATGGAATAAGGGCTATAAAAAACACATTTCTGGAGCGCTTGGGTAGCTCAGTCAATTAAGCATCTGACTCTTGGTTTTGGCTCAGGTCATGATCTCAGGGTCATGAGACTGAGCCCCACAATGGGCTCTGAGCTCAGAGGGGAGTCTGCTTGAGATTCTCTCTCTCATTCTGCCCCTCCCCATGCCTGCACTCTCAATCTCTCTGTCTCTCAAATAAATAAATAATAAATCTTAAAAACAAAAAACAAACAAACAACAACAAAAAAAACCCCACATTTCCAAGGAGTTCTGAGGATGAAGGCTGGGAAATCCGAGGTAATTTCTTTTGGGATGGGCTTTAAAGGATAAATAGGAGTTCATTTAGTAAACAGGAGAGAAAAGGCATTCTAGATAGAAGGAATAGAATCTTCAAGAAATAGTTCTCGTATCTAGACTGTGGCCTTTATAGAGAGGTTATTATGAGAGATAAGATTACGGTTTGGTGGAAGCTAGATCAAGTGTGTTTTGTGTCTGACTGAAGAAGTGGAGATTTATCTGTTAAAAAACGTTTAGGTATGGGTCGCCTGGGTTGCTCAGTCGTTAAGCATCTGCCTTCAGCTCAGGTCATGATCCCAGGGTCCTGGGATCGAGCCCCGCATCGGGCTCCCTGCTCCACGTGGGGCCTGCTTCTCCCTCTCCCACTCCCCCCTGTTTGTGTTCCCTCTCTGGCTGTCTCTCTCTCTGCCAAATAAATAAAATCTTTAAAAAAAATGTTTAGGCAACTGTGATATTTTTTCAGTTATATCTTCGTTCTGATTATGTAATTCATAACCGACAAAAATCTCAAAAGTTTCAAAATAGTTAAAGGAAATGGTAAAAATTCACTTATTACAACACCCATTGTTTACACACTAGTATATTCACCCAGAGTTTTTCAATACTTATTTTAATTTGAATAAGATCACCTTCTGTATATTATTTTGTAATGTATTTCCTCGATCAATGTATCTTGGAGATCTTTCTTTGTGAGTACATATAAGTCAAACATATTCAATTTAATGCTCATATAATTCCATCTAAAACAATTGCTTAGAAAGGATGTATGGGCATGCTCACATTTGCTTTGGAAAGGTAAAACTGTCCATAGTGTGGGAGATAGGGATTCAAGCAAATGCAGATTGTTCAAACATCTGGCCTTATCAATGGTTTTTAAACTCTCTATATTCTATGTCCCTAATAACTGATATTCTTTCTGGAGAGCCAAATGCCAGCATAGGACTCCTGTTGCTAGAATCATACCTAGAGACAATCTGAATTAAAATCCTTATTTCCCCACAAACATTGTTTCAAGAACTGAGGGGCAACTGGATGAATCATAAACAATCTCTGGCTAAGAACAGATCACATATTCAGCCATAAAACCAGCCTCAATAAAATTAAGAAGATTGAAATCATATCATGCATCTTTTCCGATCACAGTGGTATGAAACCAGAAATAAATCACAAGAAAAAAACTGGAAAAAAAACACAAACACATGGAGATTAAACATGATACTAAATAACCAGTGGGCCAATGAAGCAATCAAAAGAAGAACTTTGAAAAATACATGGAGACAAATGAACATGAAAATTCAACAATCTAAAATCTTCGGGACACAGTAAAAGCAGTTCTAAGAGGGAATTATATATAGCAATACAGGCCTACCTCAAAATACAAGAAAAAGATCAAATAAACAATCTAAACTTACCTTTAAAGGAACTAGAAAAAGAAAAACAAAAAACAAAGCCCAAGGTGAGTAGAAGAAAGGAAATAGTAAAGCTCAGAGCAAAAATAAATGACATAAAGACTAAAAATTAAATAGAAAATAATCAATGAAACCAAGAGCTGGTTCTTTGAAAAGATAAACAAAAATGACAAACCTTTAGCCAGGTTCCTCAAGAAAAAGAAAGAAAGGACCCAAATAAATAAAATCAGAAATGAGAGAGAAGAAATAAAGACAGATACTACAGAAATACAAAAGATTATAAGAGAATATTATGAAAAATCATATGCCAACAAACTGGACAACCTGGAAGAAATGGATAAATTCCTAGCTCCAAGCTGAAGCAGGAAAAAATAGAAAATCTGAACAGACCAATTACAAGTAATGAATTTGAATTAGGAATCAAAAAACTACCAAAAAATAGAAGTCCAGGACCAGATGGATTCACAGGCAACTTACACCAAACTTTTAAAGAGTTAATATCCATTCTCCTCAAACTACTCCAAAAGATAGAACAGGAAGGAAAGCTTCCAAATGCATTCTACGAGGCCAGCATTACCCTGATACCCAAACTAAACAATGACACCACACAAAAAAGAAAACTACAGGCCAATATCTCTGATGAACATAGATGCAAAAATCCTCAACAATATAGTAGCAAACCACATGCAACAAATACATGAGAAAGATCACTCACCATGATCAGGTAGGATTTCAGGGATACAAGGATGGCCCAATATTGGCAAATCAATCAATGTGATATACTACATCAATAAAACAAAGGATAAAAATCATATGATTATCTCACCAGATGCAGAAAAAGCATTTGTCAAGTTTCAACATCCCTTCATGATAAAAACTCTCAACAAAGTAGAGTCAGAGGAACATACCTCAACATAATAAAGCCATATATAAAAAACCCACAGTTAATATCATACTCAATGGCAAAAACTGACAGCTTTTCCTCTAAGGTGAGGAACAAGACAAGGATGTCCACTCTTGCCACTTTTAATTAATGTAGTACTGGAAGTCCTAGCCACAGCAATCAGACAAGAAAAAGAAATAAGAGGCATCCATATTGGTAAAGAAGTAGTTAAACTGTCACTATTTGCAGATGACATAATATTATACATACACAATTCTAAAGACTCTACCACAAAACTACTAGAAGTAATAAACAAATTCAGTAAAGTGGCAGGATACAAAATTAATATCCAGAAATTGGTAGTGCTTCTGTACACTAATAACAAAGTAGCAGAAAGAGAAATTTGAAAAAACACCATTTACAAGTGCACCAAAAAAACCCACTAAAATACCTAGGAATAAACTTAACCAAAGAAGTGAAAGACCTGTACTTCTAAAGCTATAAAACAATGATGAAAGAAATTAAAGAGGACACAAACAAATGGAAAGATATCCCATGCTCATGGACTGTAAGAATTAATATTGTTAAAATGTCCATATTACCCAAAGGAATCTACAGAATCAATGCAATTCCTATCAAAATAACAACAGCATTTCCAAAAAAACCAGAACAAGTAATATTAAAATTTGTATGGAATTCCAAAATACTCCAAATAGCCAAAGCAATTCTGAACAAGAAAGAAGGACAAAACTAGAGGTATCACAATCCCAGATTTCAAGAAATACTGCAAAGCTGTAGAAATCAAAACAATATGGTAGTGGCACAAAAATAAACAAATCAATGGAACAAAATAGAGACCCCATGGTCGATTAACCTATGATGAAGGAGACAAGAATACACAATGGGGAAAAGACAGTCTCTTCAATAAATGATGCTGGGGAAACTGTACACCTACACACAAAAGAATGAAACTAGACCACTATCTTACACCATACACAAAAATAAACAAAATGAATTAAAGACCTAGCTGTGAGACCTGAAACCATAAAAATTCTAGAAGAGAACATAGGCAGTAATTTCTCTGATATTGGCCATAAAAACATTTTTCTAGATATGTCTCCTAAGACAAGGGAAACAGAAGCAAAAGTAAATTACTGGGGTATATCAAAATAAAAAGCTTTTGTACAGCAAAAGAAATCATCAACAAAACAAAAAGAAAACCTACTGAATGGGAGAAGATATTTGCAAATGACATATCCAATAAAGGGTTTAATATCCAAAATATATAAAGAACTTATACAACTCAACATCAAGAAAACCAAACAATCCAATTTAAAAATGGACTAAGGAACTGAATAAACATTTTTTTAAAGAAGACATACAGAAGGCCAAGAGACTCATGAAAAGATGCTCAACATCACTAGTCACCAAGGAAATGCAAATCAAAACCACAAAGAGATATCATCTTAAACCAGTTAGAATGGCTAAAATCAAAATGACAAGAAATGACTAGTGTTAGCAAGGATGTGGAGAAAAAGGAACCCTCATGCACTGTTGGTGGGAATGTAAATTGATACAGCCACTGTGGAAAGAGTATGGAGGCTCCTCAAAAAATTAAAAATAGAAATGCCACATGATCCAATAATTCCACTATTGGGTATTTGCCCGAAGAAAATGAAAATACTAAATCAAAAAGATATGTACAGTTATGTTTATTGCACTATTTACAATAGCCAAGATATGGAAGCAACCTAAATGTTCATCAATAGATGAATGGATAAAGAAAATGTGGTATATATACACAATGGGATATTATGCAGCCATAAAAGGGATGAGATTGTGCCATTTGAGAGATGGATGAACCTAAAGGTTATTATGCTAAGTGCAATAAATCAGACAGAGAAAGACAAATACCATATGATTCCACTCATAAGTGGAATTAAAAAAAAAATAAGAAGAAACAAACAAAAAGCAGAATCAGACCTATAAATACAGAGAACAAACTGATGGTTGCCAGTGGGGAGCAGGATGGAGGGTTGGGCAAAATGGGTGAAGAAGAGAGGAAGATACAGGCTTCCAGTTATGGAATGAATGGCACGGGAATAAAAGGCTCAGAATAAGGAATACAGTCAATGATACTGGAATAGCCATGTAATGAGACAGATGGTAGCTACACTTGTGGTGAGCATAGCATTACGTACAAACTTGTCAAATCACTAAGTTGTACCCCTGAAACTAATGTAACATTGTGTGTCAACTAACCAAATAAATTAAAAAAAAAAAATCTCTGGCTAGATTTATTACAAACTTTAAAGTATAAATAAGTGTTGGAAGGAAATGTAGAGAAAAAAATCCATTATATTTCCAATATAGAAGGCAATATTTAGATTAACGGTATAGTATTATTTTTAGAGAGTAAGATTAGATCTCATTTCTCCTCAGCATGACTTACAGTAGAAATGTCTTTAGTTGAACATAAGAATAAAAAAAAGAAAAAAAGAAATGTCTTTGAGACTATTTTTAGTAACAACTGAACTGAAAAATTAAGGGATTAATTGGGTTGCCATTAAAAGGGATTAAAAGGATTGCCATTGTTTCAAGCCATTAACTTTTGGGGTAACTTGTTACACAACAATGTATAACTCTAATACACACTTCTACTTCCTGCCTAATATTCTCACACCAATGTCTTGATTCCAGTTGCTGCTATGCCAATCAGATTTCACAGGTGTGAGTTCATAGCAGTTGACCTTAGCTGTAGTTTGTTTCTCATTTTGTGCCCTGAATGTTCTAACACTACAGTTATAAGACTCTTGTGAGAAACTGCTCAGCATTATCCGTGAGCAAACCTGTGTAGGGGAGGAAAAAATAATTTTCCTCTACCCTTCTAGGTTCTGTGACTAAGACTCCCTTATAATAAAAGACAGATTGACAGGAGAGAAAAATAATTTTTGTTCCAATTTTAGTATATGTGCTGCCAAAGCGAGCATAAAAAAAAAATTTTAATTATGTTCACCCCACAAATATATGAGATTCCAAAGGTGGCCAAATGATTAAGGTTTATATACCCCCTTAAGCTAAGGAGAGGGATAAAAGTCTGGAGCTTCAGGAGGGGGAAATGAAAAGAGAAAATGTTTGCTAAACAAAGGTTGCCCCACTATGCAGATAAGTCTCTCAGGTGAAAAAGTTATCTCTGGTAATAGCTCTCCTCCAGGTATATGGCCCCTTTCTAATGCAGATTTCTCTTTCAAAATAGTAATTGCTAATCCTGTTTCAGAGCTTCTCTTACATCTGCAGTTCCTCAAAATAATCAGTCTGGGTGGCCCAGTCGGTTAAAGTGGCTAAGCATCTGCCTTCTGCTCAGGTCATGATCTCAGGGTCCTGGGATCAAGTCCTGAATTGGGCTCCCTGCTCAGTGGGGGACCTGCTTCTCCCTCTCCCTCTGCCTGCCACGCCCCCTGCTTGTGCTCATTCTCTCTCTCTCTCTAAAATAAATAAATAATTTTAAAAATAAAATAAAAAGTAATAATCAGCCCAAAATATTCCTTATACCAAGGAGGCATATTTTGGGTGGTAAATTCTGCTACCCTTCATGGGGAAGTGCAAGGAAGTTACTCTTTGTGGGGTACCTCTTGACCAGTGAAGGACAGGAGCCAGTAGAAACATCTTCCCTCTTCTGTTGCATAGATGGACATTCTAATAGTCTACACAGATCCTCAGAAGGCCCCAGTGTGATGAAGAACCAGTTGCTTGCAATAATGACCAACTCAAGTACGCGTCCTTCTTTGGCTTTCCCTACCTGCTAACCTTTTATCAGAGTAAATTTATTTTGCAACATAAACTACCTGCACTCAAGCCCTTGTCTCAGGCTCTGTTTTTGGGTGGGTACTGCAAACCCAAGCTAAGGTACTTTGTCTCCCTTTAGCATGGTGTTACCAGGTCAAGGAATTGCTAAGATATTGATGGCTCTCTGTTTCTTATATATTGAAGCAAATTTCTAGCATATTCTAGTAAACACATACTCTTTCTTTGGCTTAATATTACACATTGTCTCTTACTTCTTACTCATACCATCTCCCACCTCACAGACACAAAACCTGTATAACCCAAAATTCTCTCTGACAGACATCTCCATAACAGCATGGATACTCAGTCACAATTCAAATACACTGTGTACTTTGATCAAGATGTAGCTGTTCGACTTGAAATGTTTGCAGTGCAGCAGCCTGTCATGTACACCAACAGAGAACCCCTAGGAAATACATTTGTTTAAGCTGATTTCACAGTGTGGGTTTGGCTTCCAGTTAGTTATTTTGTTATTTTTACAGATATATGAGTAAAAGAGCACCTCTGATTCCTGGTCGAATCAGATACCTGCATCAACTGCAACTAAACCCCAAGATCTCCAGTTCATTTCAGATAGCATCCCAAACAACACTGGTTCCTACAGAGCTTGTACAATGCCTGACAGCTCTGTGTAGAAAGAGGGCCAAATCCCAGATCCTAACCCCATGGTCTTTGCCCCAAAATCCAGATACTACTTTTTGCAAAAGCTGTCTGTGTCTGTGTGTGTGAGAGAGAGCATTTTACAACTGACCTTTCAAGAAATTCCACAGATCTATTTTTTAAGAAGAAAAATGTGGTGTCTCCCTCAGCATTTCCTAATTTAGAAAGAAAATTCGTTTTCATTTAAAATCATTGGCAAAATTTCTAAAAATGATAAAAGAGACTCCTAAATAAAATGCATTTATTCTTGGATTACATAGCTCCCTCTTTCCCTTCCTGATCTCATGCTGAGATAAAACTTCTAATTCTCTCTCTCAGCTCTGGAAGATAACTCTTTTGGGATAACTCTTTTATCCACAATACCAAGACGATTGGCTCTCAACTCTACTTGGTTTTTATCCCAAGACTAATGAGGGATGAAAGCAGAAGGGAGAATTGGGGAGATTTTCCAAAGTAGCCTAAAGAGGCTATTGAAATTGCCTCTGAGCCTTTCAGGGCAACTTGGGGCCTTCTAAAGAATTTAAGTATAAATAAGCAATTTTCACATAGCAACAACTTTGCTGTGGAAACTAAATGAGTTACACAACAGCTTGTGGTCATGTATAAATTTGTTCTCTTATCTTTCTTTGTCCTTTGTCTAAAACAGCCAACCCATTCTTAAAGGGCCAGGCACTAAAAATGGCTTATGAGCCATATAGTTTCCATCACAAATGCTCAACTCTCCCTTTATAGAGTGAAAATAGCCAGAGACAATACATAAATCAATGAGTGTGGCTGTGTTCTAATAAAACTTTATTTATAAAAACAAGGCCAGCCTGCCAACTCTATTTTTCCAAACCATGGTCTAGAAAAAGAAATTTAAAGAACTATGGAGTGAGGTTATATCTTTTGGTTTCTATGACATCCTCTTGTCCCATTTCACCACTATATTTTAGTTTATTAAAATACATGGAAAGAGAAGAGATGTCATTGTGGTACATATGGAAATAGGAACATAACTTTGAACAACTTCTAGAACAGGAAACACAACTGAAAATAATAAAGGGCTGTCTACACTGATGGATCACCCAAGTTCAGCTTCACAGTATGTCTGCTGTACTTTGAAAGTTCAAGAAAAATGCTACTCTGTGTAATGGATGGTTGTGTCAAGCACCGAAATAAACAAAAATGCAAATAGGTCATTGATTCATGCAGATAATGACTAAATAAAACTATTTCTAAAGTAAGTATCTCCTTGACCAAAATAGATATGTCCCCATCTCATAGTAATCAGTGTGCTGTCATACATTCCATAATACAGAGCACAACTCAGCATGTCTGACATGACATTAATAAGCTGAGGTAACATCCAAAAATTCCTCCCTGTCTGCCTCATCCAGAATTTTGTGTAAGATCTTTACAAGGTATGAGAACCTCAGAAATCATAAGTGAAAGTGTATTACAATGTTTCTCAGGTATGTTATACAAATTTTTCTCAGGAAAATATCAATAACTATCAACAGCTTCTCACAGAACTCCATGATCCTAAAGTAAGAAAAATCACATTGTTGATGAATAAATGAGAAAAATGAAACCATTCATTCAATCTAAATTTTAGTCCAGCTTATATGACTGGAAGGACAGCAAGGAATTAAAAAAATAAAATAAAATAAAATCCAAGTAAAAAATGTCCTTCCATTGAAACCTCAAATGTCACAATTCCTTGATTCCTTTGTGTTCATGATTAGATTTTATTTCAGCTCCATTTTAAAAATGACTTTTGTTTTAAAATGTTCTTCATACATAAAACTTCTTGTGACAGAATGTCACACACACACACACACACACACATGATGGGATTTCTATTTCTGTACCACGATTCAGGGAGCTCAAAGTAGGGTTGCTACCTTTAGCAAACAAAAGTATAGAACACCCAGTTAAATTTGAATTTTGTATGAGATATACTAAAAAATTACTCATTGTTATCTATTTTATCTGGCAAGGCTGAAAGGAATATCACTCCCAACCTTACAATGAGAAAAGAGCTAAAGTAGCTTCAAATTCATGACATTTTTTGAACTCCTCAGAGAACTGAAGTTGCAGAACAAATAACTGGCTCAGAATTTGAGGAGAAACAGGCACCTACTGGGAGAGAGGAGATGGAAGCACTCACTTACCTGGATTAAAAGCAAGAGAAGACAAGTAAGATTTAGCTAGAATAATTGATGAATTGGTGAAGGCCAGTACAGGATGGGGAAGATGGCATGAAAGCACTGAGAACCACAGTAATTGGGAAAATGCATACCTTCAGCCCTCGTTTCTCTACAAACACCACCAGATGCTCACACACACACAAAAGAAAAAGTTTTAAGACTATCAATTTTGATGCAAACCTGTGAGGGGACAGCAGTCATGTGGGGGAAGAAGGACACCTCATCTATTTCCCTCATCTCCCCTACTGAACAAAAGTCTTAATCTTTGGGGAAAGGGGAGGAGTAACAATAACACCATCCTTAGGGCACAAGTGAAAACTCTTTGCACCTGGGGGAGGAAAATAGAAAAAGAAAAAAGCTTAATCCTCTGTAAGGGGGGCATGAATACACACTGGCTCAAAATTACAGCCAAGGAAGTGACTGAGGAATTGAGAAAGCCATACTCCCAAGACTCTACCTAGGACTGAGATTTAATCATAACAATAGAGAATGTTTCATTCCACTGTCCTTTATCACTATGAAAAATGTTCAAACAGGTAACAAGAATAGTGCGGAGAGAGGGAGTAAGAATGTAAAAGAGAGAGGCAAGAATGTACAAAGAGAACCTCTTTGAGGCAAAATAGAAAGAGAAGACCAAACAGACACTGCTCTCCAAACAAACTCCCAACCTAAACACAAGGCAGCCCTAAGAAATGTGAAGCCTGTGGAACATTGAGGGTAACCATAGCAACAAAACCCCTGAAAACCAGCCCAACTGCTCACAATATTACCTCCAATCCCCACACTAAAGACCTAATGAAAGGAAAGGTGTGTCCATTTCCAGGCATTAAAAACTATTTACCTCAGTCTCTTTTATCATATACAAGACATCCAGCTTTCACAAAATATTATGAGGTATATGAAAAAGAAAGAAAGAGACGCAAAGAAGAGCAATCATTAGAACCAGACTTAGTTATGACACAGATATGCAGCTGACAGGGAATTTTAAAATAACAATGAAAAGCACTAAACAAAAAAGCAGGCAACATGCAAGACCAGATGAATAGTTTTATCAGAGAAACATGAAACAAATGAAAATGCTAAAGTGAAAAAGCATAGTAACAGAGCTAATGGATGGCACTGACAGGCTCACTGAACTCTACCAGTGAAACTATCAGTTAACCTGGAGATAAGGCAATAGAAATTACCCAAACTGAAACAGAGATTTAAAAAAAAGTGAAAAATAAACCGACAGCTGTGGGACAATGCCAAACATTTACAACTTACACATAATAGGAATCCCAAAAAGAAAAGACAGAACAGTATAGAAGAAACACTTGAAGAAAAAATGGCCAAGAACTCCCCCAAATTAATGTGGCAGATGCCAAAGTGCTCAGAGAAAAGCAAGCAGGATAAATACTAACACACACACATCTTCAAATGCTGTATTCAAACTAGTGAAAGCAAGAGGCAAAATTTTAAAAGCAACCAGAAGAGCCACCGCCTGAGGACTTCCAGCAACTGGCTGGTGGCCTGGGCCTCCTCCTGGCCCTCCACGCTCTTGCTGCCCCCGGGGTAGCCATGCGCGGGACCAGGGGCTGGAGGCCACAGCCCGACACTGACTGGGACTCCGTGGGGCCTGGGGGCAGTTGCCTCTCTGTGGTGGTCGGAGTCCTTGGGGCCCATCTCAGAGACGCCAGGTCCCATTCCAGCAACAATTGGAGGAGGTGGTCCCTGTGACTCCAAGAAGAGGTTTTCACTGGATCATTTTATTCTAGCTCCTTGGAATGTCTTCCTAAGAGGAAGACTTATATCTATCCAGGAGGATCTTCATGATGGTTTAAATCCATCCTCCATTGTCATTCTTGACAGTATTCATCATGAAATGGAGACATATTGCTGCAGCTCAGGGTCTCTTCTGATTTGTTTAGTGTATATTTTTCTGGGGCCTTTGTTACCCTGTTAGCATTTTGTTCTCTCGTTCGTCTGTTCTCTGGACAAAATGACAAGATGGAAAAACTCACCGCAAAAAAAAAAGAACAAGAGGCAGTACCAACTGCCAGGGACCTAATCAATACGGACATTAGTAAGACACTGAAACTAGAGTTCAGAATGACGATTATAAAGATACTAGCTGGGCTTGAAAAAGGCATGGAAGATACTAGAGAAACCCTTTCTGGAGAAATAAAAGAGTTAAAATCTAACCAAGTCGAAAACAAAAGGCTATTAATGAGGTGCAATCAAAAATGGAGGCTCTAACTGCTAGGATAAATGACGCAGAAGAGAGAATCAGTGATATAGAAGACCAAATGATGGAAAATAAAGAAGCTGAGAAAAAGAGAGAGAAACAACTACTGGATCACAAGGGCAGAACTCGAGAGATAAGTAATACCATAAGACGAAATGACATTAGAATAATTGGGATCCCAGAAGAAGAAGAAAGACAGAGAGGGGCAGAAGGTATATTGGAGAAAATTATAGCAGAGAACTTCCCTAATTTGGGGAAGGAAACAGGCATCAAAATCCAGGAGGCACAGAGAAACCCCCTCAAAATCAATAAAAATAGGTCAACACCCCAACATCTAATAGTAAAACTTAAGAGTCTCAGAGACAAAGAGAAAATCCTGAAAGCAGCTC